>NW_021703777.1:9174828-9222951 GCF_005190385.1 Monodon monoceros
AAGAGAGAAAGAGAGAAAGAGAGAAAGAGAGAAAGAGAGAAAGAAAGAAAGGAAGGAAGGATGGATGGAAGAAAAGAAAGAAAGAAGGAAAGAAAGAAGGAAAAGAAGGAAGGAAGGAAGAAAGGAAGAAAGAAAGAAACCTCCCCAGTTATTCTCTATCAGGTACCCTGTTTGCTATTGTTCCATTATTTTATTTATTTAGTTATTATTTACCTGTTTCCCTTACTGGACTGTAAGTCCCATGACTTACAGGGGTGAGACCTCATTAGTCCCTGTAAATGTTTTGTTTTTACTGTGTTTTCTTTTCACTGTTATTAAAATTTTATGTGTACAGAAGATTTTTTAAAAATTTTTATTGGATTATAGTTGATTTACAATGTTGTGTTAGTTTCAGCTGTACAACAAAATGAAACAGTTATACCTATACATATATCCACTCTTTCTTTTTTTAGATTCTTTTCCCATATAGGTCATTACAGAGTATTGACCTATGCTGTGCTATACAGCAGGTTCTTATTAGTTATCTATTTTATATATAGTAAAGTGTATATGTCAATCCCAATCTCCCAATTTACCCCTCCCCTCCACTTTATCCCCCCCCCCCCGTAACCATAAGTTTGTTTTCTGCATCTGTGACTCTACCTCTGTTTTGTAAAGAAGTTCATTTGTACCCTTTTTCTTAGATTCCACATATAATTGATATCATATGATATTCGTCTTTCTGTGTGTGACTTACTTCACTCAATATGACAATATCTAGGTCCATCCATGTTGCTGCAAATGGCATTATTTCATTCTTTTTTTTATGTCTGAGGAATATTCCATTGTATATATGTGCCGCATCTTCTTTATCCATTCCTCTGTTGATGGACATTTAGGTTGCTTCCATGTCCTGGCTATTGTAATAGTGCTGCAGTGAACGTTGGGGTGCATGTATCTTTTCGAGTTATGGTTTTCTCCGGGTATATGCAGAAGTTTTAAAAAGAAATAAATGTCTAAGTTTGGTAACAAAGCAATCCCGTGGACGCTTTCCCCACATTTCTCCTTTTCATAGGCAATGACGTTCATCACTTTTAACTGATTACTGTGGTATTTAATTCCATGGTTTTCATCAACATGTTGGTACTCCTACTTGTTGATATTTCAGTTTTAGGAATCATTTGATCAGTTGCTACTGTGGAAGATGAGCCCCACGAATACACAACCATCCCATTACTAATCCTCCCACTATAGCTATGTCATTTGGTTGATTAGATTAATATTTTTGTTTACATTACAATGATTATGCAAATGCTAGTAACAGAAGAGTTTTCTCTGGAGTTAATTATCTTCTTTGTTTGCTTAGTTTTCTCTATGCTCATCACTGATTCAATCCCAAACCTTTTGCCAAATGTTTAAATCTTCTCCTAAATGATCAGATTTATGTCATTCTATCAATTTCATTTTTTGACTCCAATCTAGTCTCATTGCCCTCTTGGCCTGGTGCACAGCTGTCTTCCAGGGACTCTTTGTACTCTCATTGTGGGGATTCCTTTCATGTCTTTCCAAACAGAATCTATTCAGTGTTTTCCTCTTTCTTGTTTCAGTCCTTTGTGTGAACGGATCATCTTTTCTGGCTTTCACAGAAAGAGTACAAGGGACATAATTCGTTGCTACCCCACATGACTAAAATATCTTTATTCTATCCTCATCCTTGATTGAGTGTGGTTTGATCTCGAATTCTCAATTTAAAACAACTTTCCTTCAGCAATCTGAGCATGTTGTCCATGATCTTTCACTGTGATCATGGAGAAATTCAAAGTTCTTTTGACCCTTCACCCTTTATTAGTGTCCCTCCATTTTTTTTTTTCTTTTCCTCTCTGAAAGCTTATAGAAGTTTCTCTTTGTCCAGAGTGTTCTGAATATTCACTATGTGTCTAGGTATGGATTTATTTGTATCCATTAATTCGGGCACTCCATGAAAAGAAGGGAAGGATAAAAGTAGCTGAAATGGCAAAACTGAGGTAATTTCTCTTGGAGTTCATTTTTCCAATAAGGTAAGGTCTCCTACCAAGGCCCACAAGAATTGTTTGGAAAATTATTCAAGTCTATTGTGGAAAATGGCAATGAGTTCTTATTAGGCAAGTTTATTCTTATCTCAAAATAAGAAAATGGGCCTCTTTGGATCTTGAGGATAGCTGAAGGCCCAAAAGTTTGAGAACTTGTTGGCAGTTTGAGAATTAACACACAGCTTGCAAGTATTTCCACATTTCATAGTCATGTGCTAGACATCTATGCAGGACTTGTAAAGCAGGTGATCAAAAATTAGCTTTGTGCACTTAGCCAATACTTCTTCCTATGCCATTCCCTCTTTGAATTCTAGAAGTCTGAAGTTGAATGAACAGGAGAGAAAGAGTTTCTTGGAGGAAAGCTAGTGAACTACTGCAGCATTTTCTCCTCCCTTTCCCTTTTCTCCCAGCAGAAGAAAGGATCAGGTTATTGGCCTTTTAACATGAGCAAATCGAGTGGGTAGTCAGGAGGACTACTCAGAGAGTTTGACTTGTACTGCCTAGAGTTTTGGGGAGGTACTACGTCAGTGTCATTCACATGTGGAAAAGTTTTAAAATGAGATATTACAGATGACTAGCTTTTCTGATCTTAAAGTAGATAGAGGTGACTATTGGAAACAAAAACTATATCTGCAGGTCTGTAGGGGGGCTCAGGATTAATGTTTTCCCTGAGCCAGAGTCACCTTGAAGGGACCTTCCCCAAGAGGGTGACTGCCTGACACAAGGGACCGTAGGAGTAAAAGGATAGATGTGGGGAGGGGATGCAACAAGAACTCAGCCAGGTATATATCACTCGTGTAAAAAAAAAAAAAAAAAAAAAAGAGTACATTGTGCAAGTCCTCACAGAAATAACCAAGAGTGAAAATCAGCTTCGAACAAAGGCCAACCATAAAAAGCTTCAAAACCAGATTGCATCAGTACTGGTAAATATCAACAGATTCCCGATCCGTATGGATTATAATCCAGTACCGTAGTTGTGTATATTGCTGCTTAAATATGTCCAGATATGACCATTAGGAGCTCCTTCAGGTTGGCTCTTATGTCCTTTCAATCTGACCCCAGCGTTTTTTCTTTTTTGTGCATTTTGTGCATGTGTACGTTCTGGCACCATGAGATGCTCTAGGCTTCTCTTGCATTTTTCTCAGCACAGCCCTGGAATCAGCTTCTCCAAGGAATTCTGGGTTCTTTTATTGGAGAATGTGTTCAAAACCAAGATCTAGATGCTGGGTGTGCTCTTTGACAAAGAGCTACTCACTGCTTCCAGACCCTCTCAGTGTTTGAGCTAGGAAATATATGCATGTACCCTGAAACTTTACTCACATACATACACTTGTTTTTTATCTATCTATTTGTAAATAACTATTTGTAATTAGTTCCGCTGATTCCTATCTAATGCAGTACCACAGGGTGCATTCTAGCATTCCCCTTTTGCTTAACCTCTTTCTCAGACAGTAAAAAAAAGTATTTAGACCCTTTAAAGGGCTTTCCCCTAGTACTCAGAACATTATTTGCATGGATTACAAGCCCTGTATGATCAGTCCTGCTCATTCTACTTACAGTTATATATTCGACTCTGAGCTCATTGGCCTCATTTCCTTGATTTGAAAGCCCCTGCTCTATTATGAATCTAGTTATTTGCTCTAGAGATGCCCTCCCTGTGTTTTTTGTCTTGCTGGCTCAACTCAAGTCACCTCCTCTAAGAAGGAGACCTTCCCTGACCATGGCCAACAGTGGCACTCTCCATATACCTCTATCATATCATCCTGGTCACCCTTTTTATCGCACTCAACAGTAACTGAAACTTTCTTTTATTCTGGTTCACTCGTTTATATTCTCTCTCCTCAACTGGAATGTGTTGTGACAGAAGGAACCTATTCCTGTTTTCCTGACAGCTACCTCACCAGAGCATAGAATAGCTCCTGGCACGTGATAGAGATTTAATTAATATTTAGAGAACTGCTCATAGAATGACTGACAGTCAGCAATGGGAGTTTGTTCTATCAGGATTGGACACAATGAGTCTGCTACAGTATCAATTTATGCAATTATGACCATTCAGTATCTCCTGTATGGGAAAAGAAAGGTGGAACTACACTGATCTAGGGTTGTCATTTTGCCAAACGGACACAACAAAAAGATAATAGGATAAGGCTGTTCTTGAACATTGGCAAGAAAGTAGTTGGGTAGCAGGAGAGGAGGGTGCATAGCATGGAGGATGATATGGATATGAACTTTCCAGAATTATTAGTCAAAGTAGTATATGCTGCTGGTGGTGGTGAGAGGGAAAAGAGCGAGGAGGCAAAAGGACTTAGACCTATCCAAAATTACATATTCTGTATTGAATAATTTTATTTATGACTGAACCATAGCACAGGTGGGCAGCAAATAATGTCATTTGTAATTTCCTGGCCTCTACCAAGTTTTGGAAAGAGTAGCAGTCTCTGATGCTTGCAGAAGATAGATGTCTTGGGACTCCATAGGAATAAACATTGGTCAGCTTTTGAATTCCTAATTAGTACATAGTTGTCTTGATAGGACACCTAAGGCATTGTCATGCAAGCAGCTACGATAAACTCAATTTTTGTCTTCCTCCAGCCCCTATGGAGATGCATCTTGCTAGAATGAATTCTTCCTGGTGGCTGTCATTAGATCAATGAATGCGGTCCCTGCCTTTTCCTGCTATAATTAACTATGTGTTGTTTGGTCATTCCCCAAGAATAAGCTTTAAAATCATCTGTGCTTAGATGAAGATATAGCTGGCAGATGACTTTCAAGGTTAATAATAAAAAATTAGAAAGAGGGACCAATAATATGTGATGCGTGACCTAGTCTGATGGGAATAAGCTAAAAACCAAAATGAACAAACAAACAACAACAACAAAAACCTTTAAAAACCCAAACTGTACAGAATGTCCAGAACCTAATAGAAAGAATGGAATGAGACATAGGTTGTTTTCTCTTCTGAACTTCATGATCTCTTTCAGGCTACTAAAGTACATTTTACTTCACTAGAAGTAATTTACTAACTGTATTCTGGAGGAATCCCTGAATCCATGTATCACTGAAAATGAGCAATTTGTTCCTTTCTTGTAGTAACAGGCTCAACAAATTATATAGAAATAGGGGAACAAGAAATGTCATTAAATATATTGAATTGGTTGAAGTAGCAGTTTTCAAACTGTGTTCCAAGGTCAGAGGCCACTTGATGAAGGGTAAAGCAGGGGCAGCTTCAAGTAGCTCAGCTCCATGTTTATCTGTTTTCTATATTGAGCTCCTGCATGAGATTAAATTTAAAAACAGGATTCTGCTCTAAAATGAATTAGAAAATCATTGGTCTTCTAAGGATAGAAAAAAGGAACATTTTAAAAATATACACACAACTATTTTCAAATATACTATATATATATCAAAAACATAATATTTTAAACTTCTGTAGCTATCATTTAAAAACATTCTCATATATTTGACTTAGTAATTTTGAAATAAAAAGGAAGTAAGAAAGAGAAAAAGAGAGGGAGGGACCGAGGAAGACAAATGTTGGGCTGGATTCCAATTCCAACTTATTCATCTTTTAAGCAAACGTTCTTTGACAATTCCCCTTAAAGTCTAAGACTACATGAAAATAGATTTTAAATAGACATGTAATTATTTGTTTTTATCCACAAACCTAATAAAACATTGCTTAAAAAAAAAGAAAATTTCCCCAGAAGGATGAACCAAGTGATACTAAAATATAACTAGAATATACTAGGCACTCTACGAGTATTTGTTAAATAAATAAATGATGAATAAACCTTCAGGAGAAGATGTAAAACTACAATTTCATCTATTCATTCAAATGCAAGGTGATTATTAAACTTTTGTGGAAATATACATTTCCTCACATTGTCAGGAAAAATTTTATCTTTCTTTGGATCTCCAAAAAGACTTGATTCTCTCTCTTTTTTAAATTAAGGTGAAATTCACAAAACATAAACTTAACCAGTTTAAAGTGATCGATTCAGTAGCATGTAGTACATTTACAATGTTGTGTGACTCCAATCTGTACCCCATTTCAAAACATGTTCATCACCTCAAAGAAAACCCCCATGCCCATTAAGAAATCGCTCCCCATTTCCTGCTCTCCTCAGTCCCTGGCAACCAGCACTTTGCTTTCTGACTCCATGGATTTATCTATTTTGAATATTTCATATAAATGGAATCATGTAAAAATGTGACTTTTTCCATCTGATGTATTTCTCTTAATATTTTCAAGGTTCATCCACGTTGTAGCATATTCAGTACTTTATTCCTTTTTATTACTAAAAATATTCCATTGTTTGTATACACCACATCGCATATATCCATTCATCTGTTGATGACATTTGGACCGTCTCCACCTTTAGCTATTGTAAATAGTGCTGCTATGCACATTCATTTACAAGTGTTTCCTTGGGTACCTGTTTTCAGTTTTCCAGAGCATATACCTAGGAATGTTGCTGGGTCATATGGTAATTTTATTTTTAATTTTTGGGGGAACTGCCAACCTGTTTATCACAGTGGTTGTACCATTTTACATTCCCCCCAGCAAAATATGAGTGTTCCAATTTCTCCATATCCTCGCCAGCACCTGTTATTTTTCATCTGGTTGTCTTTTAATCAAACATTTTTGTGATTAAATATAATTATTGGTTTAATAGAATAAATTATTTATAAAAGGATTTTCTTTTTCATATAATTCCTTTGCTATTTTTCCAAAATTGAATTTCTTGCTCCTCTTTATTCAACATATATAAAAGAATAGTTTCTGACTTTATTAAGGCTCAGATGTAGAATACCATACCGTTATACTGTAGGGACCTAGGCAACATTCCTCGTCGTTTTTATCACTTCCCACTCCATTCTCATCCTCTACTCAATGGCTTTGCTGTAGAGTATCTAGGTCCGTTCCAGTGAACATGGGGAGAGACTAGGGAACAGAAACACAAAGATGAGAATTAGAAAATATTTTTTAAAAATCACAGTTTGAACAGGTATATCCATACTATATGCTGTTTCACATATGTACACCAAATTATTTCATAGCACAAGAAAATGTAGTCTCAGAACAATGAAACATGAATGTTTTGGTCCATCTTTTGACACTTTACCATTATTTTATGTGATTTCACTGGTAATTTTGCTTTTTGTTCATATAATTTTATTTTTCTGCTCCACGGCTACTTTATCATCTATAATCAGTTGTTTAGGTGACAGTAATGTGGCCACATGTCAGTTTAATACATTTCTGCTCAAGCAGTGATCAGTCACACACCACCTGCCAAGCATTGTAACCGATCGCCAAGTAGACGATTTTGACAGGCTGTTCCCAGGAGATTCCTGCGTTGCAGTTTGTAACAGGCGGTTGCCCAGCAGGATCACAGTCTAGGAATGTAAACTCAAAAGCAAGAATGAAAAAAGAGAGAAATAAAGGATGAAAGTGGCTAAGCACAGAATAAAACCTTTAAAAGTTAGAAGTGTTGAAAGATTTTAAAACCATGAGCACAGGAGAGAAACATTATAAAGAGTATGGCCTCAGAATTAAAAAGAGATGTTAAAAATACTGTACCACATTATGAACAATGAAAATCAAATATGGCAAACAGAAATTCAGAAAATGACAAGGGGGAAAACACATAGCATTTGGCAATTTTTGCCAAACAAGTTGGAAGGATAGAGGATACAAAGCCTAACGTAGCAGAAATAAGCAAGGAAACACAAGTAAAGCAATAATTCCTAGAGGCTGTAGTCCACTGATAGAACACACTTTCCCTGTGTGAAGCATAGGGTTTCAGTCTCATCGTCACCTGCTTATGTGCACTTACAGGAGCTCAACCAATATTTATTGGTTCTGTAAGAAACAAAGACACGTTTTACATATGTTTTATATGTGTAAAACATAAAGAAAAAACCGGTTTTTTCTTCTTCTAACCTGTGGAAACATATTAATTTGTATGTGTTGATATTTCCTGAAGGTGTCCTTCCTCTGAGACAGAATAATGTGCCTTTACTGTATGATGTACTTATCAGGAAATAACACCAAGTAAACCACATAAATATAACCAAAGGAAAGCTTGCTTCTTTCAAGACTCCTGTTAAGAGTTGTAAGCTGGACTTCAGAAGTGGGATGAGGGTCCCCAACAGTTTGCTCCCAAGTGACTCAGAGTAATGTGGCAGGTGGGAGGACCACAGACACATTCTGCTTCCTCCTGTCACGCTGAACAGCTTGGAGAACCTACGAGCAAAGAAACCAGGGCTGTCGCCTTGAATCCTGTTCAAGAGGAAGACAAAGCGCCTTTGTGCTTGCTTCTGCCCAAGGGAGAGTCTTGTGGGCACAGGATCTGTTACAGAAAACCTGCCTAGAAGGAAAGCATATTTGAGACCAGACTCTGGGTAACTGGAGAGTCAAGCTTTTGTGTGATGCTGGAACCTACAGGGGACAGCCCTGATTTGATTTGTACATGTCTGCTCTCTCTAAACTGAGCAGTGGCATCTTCTTTTGGTGAAGACACCGAAGTTGGCTTTGTGGTAGAAAATGATTTTAGTGTTACACTTGCTAACTAATTTTTATGAGTTGCAGAACAGAACAAGATAAAGTCACAAAGCCCAAAAGTCCATGGACATAGAAGAAAATGACCAAATAGTTCTTTGAAGAGTGGATGGAAAAATATTGGGTAGTTGTACTAAAGCAGAGGTGGTGGTGAATACATAAGAATCAAAAGAAGTTTGAGTAAGAAGCACCAAGGAACTATTAAAAATACCTCTTTGGAGACGACTATTATAACAATTTAAAAGAGTATATCCTCTAATTCTAGAAATTCAACATTTAATTATTTAGAATTTAAATATAATCTTGTATTTCCATACCACATGGATTCATTCTTTAACAGCCAGTTTACATAAAACCTACCCAAGATGATTCACAACAAATTTATCTAACAAATACAGAGACATAGTGTGATTAGCTCTTCACACTGAATAAATTTTTTTCCATTATAGCCATTAACAGATATGTTAAAAATAAGGTATTTCTGACATCTATAAGTTTAAGGTATAACAGAAATAAGCATAGACAGATCTGATTCAGAAATCTTTAGGTAAATGATGCTGCTTGCCTGGTCAGCCCACATGTACAAATATGGGGGTTGTTTTTGTGGTTACAACTATGAGTTTGGCACGTGAGTTCAGATATCTCTCTCAAGGTCAACACAATCATGTCGATAATCATTGATGAAATATTATGGGTTTGGAATTGGATAATGGAATGAACAGGTTATAATTTACTAACCAGAGCAGATGTTGTATAACAAATTCAAATAATATGCAGATATAATTACCATGACATTCTTGCTAATCACCAATACCTTCTTACTTAGTCATTGAAAACACCTTAGCCCAACATACTAATGGTTCCATGAGGATCCTTTTATCCTTTCTCCTTCTGTTTCCTCATTTTGTGATAATTTATATTCTACATAGGATTTTGGAAATAATATAATATCTGTACCATAGAATTTTGCTGAAACATGTCAGTCAGATTGAGCATTTCCTTTTTACCAGAATTAATGAGAAAGTTTCAAAACTTCTCAGCAATTGAGAAAACATGGGCCTTTAGCCAGACCAATCTGGGTTTGAATCTTAGTTCTATAGCCTCTGTCAAGTGACGTAACCTCTCTAACCCTTGGGCTCCTCCATGCAAAATGATACTATCTACCGTCCAAGGTTGTGTTAGGATCAGGACACCTTGCTCAAGGCCTGGTGAGTACTTGGGTACTTGTACTTGTATCCACTTCCAAGAATGGGTACTTGGAAAATGGCAGATTTTTGTTTGCGTTTTATCCCTCCAACTGTTCTAGGTTCAATCTTAAAATTGCAATGATTTTCTTCCCCAAACAGATTTTACTAATCCAATTTTCATTGCTCTAGTCCTTTAATAAATTGCTGACACAAATATCCATGCAAGAAAAGACATTCTGGCAGTAAGGTTCTATCAGGTGTGTACTAACATATTTAGTGTGTCTTCACTATCTCAAAGGGAAATGAGTTCAAAAAGTGGTTCTTTTGCTAAATTCTGAATTATAATTTCATTATTTATTTTAAAACTACTATATATGTTTTCACATGTATCAAATCCATGGAATTTTATCACCCCTTAAAAACTACTGATTCGGGCTTCCCTGGTGGCGCAGTGGTTGAGAGTCCGCCTGCCGATGCAGGGGACACGGGTTCGTGCCCCGGTCCGGGAAGATCCCACATGCCGCGGAGCGGCTGGGCCCGTGAGCCATGGCCGCTGAGCCTGTGCGTCTGGAACCTGTGCTCCGCAACGGGAGAGGCCACAGCAGTGAGAGGCCCACGTACGGCAAAAAAGAAAAAAAAAAAAACTACTGATTCACAGAGCTCCTATTTGCACATATGCTATATCAACCCATTTATGAATCTCCAACCTATACCTTAATCTCCACTAAAATTACATAATTCAGGCAGGACACATGCATGAAGTAAATTTCATTAAAGACTTGCATGGGAGTGAGGGAGCTGAGAGAGGCTGACACTGAAGCAACAGCAACAACTTCCAGTCAGATATTGACAACTATGTGCTTTAAAACCCTTTCGGCTCCCATGCCACTTGGGGTTTCTCATTGGCACTTTGTTCCACTTAAACGAACTCACTCAGTCCTTCTCATTCCCACCTCATTTGCTCTGCTCTTTCCCCCCGGGCCCCTCCCTAATTCAGTCTCTCAAATTGTTTTCTAAAGGAGACCTTTCATGTCGCACATCAGAGTATTATCTAAAGACCTTAGTTGGCAATAGTCATTAAATTCCCTTAGGAAATATTGGCCTAACTCTCTTTGCTAAAAGGCACATTTGAACCAGTTTGGTCTTGTAGTGGACACTATGGTGTGGCACCAAGATCCCCCATCAGGAAGGAAAGACTTCTCCCCTAGCCGTTGGTAGTGTTGTCTCTGTGAGCCCTAGAATTGGCTCAGGTGAAGACAGTCTCCTTGACCAAGGGCAGCCCAGAGCTAATGATTGGTCTGTGTATGAAGGCCTTGGCCCCTTGTAACTGAGCAGGACCCTATGAGGCCTTCCCAGAATAGATCCCCACCCGTGTCCTCTGCCTGCCTTTTGTCTGTAGAAAAACTGTGGTCAAAGAATACATTTAATCAGAGAAGTGAGAAAATGGAGAAAGAAAGGAAAAGAGTCAAGCAAGACAAAATAATAATACCTTAGCCATGAAACAAAGTCAAGGACCTTTAGTTCTTCCTCAGGACTATAGATAATATTCTGAGCCATGCCCTTTGAGTTGTTCTGCAGATACCGAAACCCCTGTCAGGTGGGAGAAGTGAACTGTATGTGAACTGCCCACAAGCAAGGAGACCCCAGACTGGTTGGAACCAGAAGGTTGATGATGCTGACTCCCGATTACCTCACCCCCAACCAATCAGAAGAGCGTCCACGAGCTGACCACGCCCTGCTTCTTGAACACTATAAGACTCTTTACTACGCCCTCCAGGGCAGGACACACATTCTTTGAGGGCATTAGCCCGCTGTGGCCCCCTTTGCCTGGCAAAGCAATAAAGCTATTTCTTTCTACTTCACCCCAAAGTTTGTCTCCAAGATTTAAGCCAGCACCAGTGAACAGAGACTGAATTTTGGCAACACCCACATTTAAACTCAGGACTGATGATGGGCCGTCTCAGCCCCTGTGCTCCCTATGGGACCAGCTGACTGACTGAGCTGAAGACTTGGATGTGGCTATGTTGCCACTCAGTCTTTTCCTCTGCTCAGTCCCGCTTTCCTCTCTTTTCTTTCCACAGTTGTCAATCTAGAGTCCACTCTCTAATAAACCTTATGGAAAAAAAATTGGATCTCAGCGTCTGCTTCCCAGCCAATCCAACCTGCAAAAGTCCCTTGCTAGTTAAGAATATGAAATGAGTAAGATAAAAATGCTTGAGACAGATGGAGAAAATAAAACTGTGGAGAGACCCAAAAATTTGTTTAGGATAATAGAAGTGTGAAGGGGAAGAATCCAATTTCAACATTTAAGAATGAAAAATTCAGTTGTAACATCTTGGCAGTATCAGCCTGGTATTAAGGGAGCAAGTAGCAACTGATGGAGATAAAATAGTAAGAAAGGAAATGATCCAAAGAGAAAAGTTTCATTACATAACAGGAATGTTTCTCTGCAGCAGTTCAGAATGGTATAGTGGTACAGTAGGGTTTAAATCATCTTTGTGCTTCCCGTAGCTTTGAAGCACACAGTGCTGTACTTCCATGAGACACAATTTTTGGCTTATTGATTACGAGCCCAAAGAGTCTTACTTCGCACCTAAATATAGAAGCAGAAGATAAATGCCTGATTATGAAAACTAGGAATATTTTAACAACCTATTTGAAAAATGATTCCCCAGAGACATTGACTGTGAAAGCCATTGAAAGATATTTCCTTGGTTTTGGTCACGGTAGGTTCACATCTGGCATTTGGTCAATCACTCGTTAAATATTAATCAGCATTATTTATGCAATTTCAATGCTCTTGTACCCTTTTAATGGGAGAAACCTGAAGAAAAGGGCTCTTCAAAGGACGTCAGGTTCTTTCTCACTGATCTGCAGATTGCTTATCCAATTTAAATAAATTTGTTTTTCTCATTTCCCTTTACCTTAAGCCTGAAGTAGCAACAGTTAATTAAACACAAAGACAAGATCTTTCCTTCTCAACATGGAATTTTTTCCAAATAAAGTTATCCAGTTCGTTTTTATAAATGTAGAGAAGAAATCGCTACACTACTGAGCATTTTCTGAGTCTGCATTTTCAGCTTTTTTAAATATATAGAATAATTTAAAAATAACATAACTCTAAAACTGAAGCGTCTTATCCACAGAAAGCTGTGCATATGTCTAGCAATAGCCAAAACGTGCTACACGCAGTTGGCTCCTTAACGTTCCAAGAGTTTCAAAACCAGTTAGCGACAATGCAGGGATCTGGAAGTATTATGGAATAGTAACATCTTAACGAAATCATAAAATTCTTTTTTCAATACATAGTTGAGCCTCTGCTGTGTGTCAGGCGTGGCGGACAAAGGGTTTCAGAAGTAAACATGACCTCCTGCCCACTCAGCAGGAGCTCACCTTCTAGTGAGGAGACTAATGAAAAGTTAGCAGTTATAACACAGGGAGAAAAGTACTGCAGTGGACCTAGCACAAAGAGGAGAGAGGGAGGGTCTAATTCATCCTGAGGAATGGGGCACGACCAAGAAACACTTGCTCATAGAGCCTAGAAGAACAAGTTAGTCATACACAGGTGTGGAGTGAAAACAGGGAATAAGACAAGGATAAGAAGAAGGAAGAGCATGTTCAAAACTGAGAATGGCCAGTGCGTCTACATCTTTGAGCAAAAGATGTGTGTGTGTGTGTGGGGGGGGGGTTCATGGCAGCAGCTCAGGCTGAATATACATCTAGTGAGAAATCAGCGAAGGGTCTTGAATGCTCTGTTAAGAATTTTAACTTTATCCTGAAGTCCAGGGGACCCAGTGAAAGATATTCCAGATATTCTAAGTATCTAACTCAGGAAAGATAAAAGCAGCCAGGGCTTTAAGAGATTGATGGATGTTAATCTGTTCCATGCTCATGGCCCTGGGGCAGGGTAGGGGATTGTACTGCTAATTCTTTCCAGTGGCCTTGGTTTTACCCAACAGGATCCTCCTTAGACAGCCTATACCAGAGCTCCTCACACAAGAATCACCTAAATACCTGCTTTAATTGGTCCAAGGAGGTCTCTGGGTATGGGGTGTTTTTATTGTTGTTGTTGTTTAGCCCTTTAGGTGACTCCAAAGGGCAGTAAAGGTTGGAGTTGCTAACTTTCCCTAAATCATGGAAGGAAGCGAATAAAAATATGAAGTTGTGAGGTTTATAAAGAATGGAAGACAATCGAACTATATGTTCAGCTATTTGAAGTTTGCATATCCCCCAGAGTCTAATGCCTAGTAAGTGCTTAACAGGGGTTGTAATAAATGAACACATTTAAAAAGAAGGTTTATAAGCTAAAGTAGAAGAATTAGATAAAGTCAGTGTTGAGGGCTATCATTCCCCCAGGATACTCTGTGGATACTGTTCTTCAAACATCCTCTGAAGTTTTATACATTTCTGCCTTTGACATCTAGAATAAACACTCCCAACCTATTCACATGGGAACATCTTATCCTGGCTTCAAGGCTGTTTTGCTGGGTCTTTCCCAAAGCCACTTTCACATCCAGGAAAGAAGAGACCGTTGCCTTTGCTAGGCTCCTGCAGGGGTGCTATTACTTTGATAAAGCGCTAACCACTGCTGTCCTTGCTGGACTGTGCGCTCTAGGAAGCCTAACTCACCTGGAATCCCCTTTGCAGCGCCTAGTAGCAAATGTTTGTTGAATAGCTTTGAGTATGTAAAGGAGAAAAAGAAAGTTGCAGATTATATAGGCAAAGATGCATAATGGGAAAGGTGGGTGAGCAGAGAGCAAAAGGGATGAAAGTCATGCTGAGACCTATTTTCCCAAACTGAGAGATTACACAGAGAGTTGGGAGAAAAAGAACTGTGATTGTTAGTCAATATCACAATGTTGACATGGAGGGAAATCATCATGCATTTCTATCTGTGGTGGACTTGGGCTGTTGCTGAATAGAGTGGAAAAGGATAGACGTTTTCCTCAATCCCAGTTTTCAATTGCATCAAGCAACTGAAGTATGGGAGTGAACAGATCCTCAGGGAAATTCTCAAAACTATTTGTGATCTAAATAATAAACAATTAACTTGGTGAAACTCAGAATGGGTTAACTATAATCTACTATTTTGTGGCTTCTACAAAGTAAGAAGCTTTTCTTTCTATCTTCCTTCCTTCCTTCCTTCTTTCTTTTCTTTTCTTTTCAACTTGAGATTTGGGGGAGCACAGGCAAGGCAAAACCCCAAAATCTTGTGCCACTTTGGATAGGAAAAACAAAAACAAACAAAAGCAAAACTAAAACCACTATGTGTGGTATACTGTTGTTACCTCCCTGTTCCTGAAAGCATATGTTCAGACTCAGTCTCTAATCACACCTGTGGTAACAGGGCCCATATGTCCCCTCCACACCGATGGGCATGAATAATTCACATAGGCTTGTATTGGGCATTTTGCCTTTGATTTTCTTCGTAATTTATTTCTGAAATTACATTTAGCAAATCAAATCTATACTTTTCCTTAATGTATGTTGTGGTTATGTTGGGAAAGAAGTAAGAATATTCTATCCTCTTTTAAATAGCAGTATCTCTACCATTTGAAGATTATTTTTTATTTTGTAAATAATACAAAATCTGTACCCTAGGCTGTTTGTAATGTGCTAGAGATTAATATGCCTCTGGGTTATTATAATATTTGCTAAAAGTGGAAGACATATAGATGTTTGAGATTCAAAATATACAAACATAATATGTAGGACATAATCAAACTTAAGTCTTCAGATTTTATTTTCTACTACAGAAAATCACTATAAAAGACTTCCTTATTAAGGATTAAGTAAAACTGAATAAAGGGCCGGCTTCTTATTTTGTCCCTCTTTCCTGCTGATCTGATTTAAATGAAGTTCAGATGTCAAAGCCACTGTTGAGATAAAATAAGGAGTTTGATTTGATCCTGCCATCGATATACTGTGCAACCATGGAGCAGGCCTTTAACCTTTATGAAATTCGCATTCACTAAGTCAAAAAGGACTTTATTATGAGGTTAATAAGATTGTGTCTGTAGCATATTTTAAGCGCTTTTATTTTCAGAATGATAAGCAAACCTGAGGTTTTATTATCATTATTATCATTGGCTTCAAAGGGAATTTGGCTTTCATAGCTCAGTGGGGTGAAAAAAGGTAAGAAGCTGGCTACTGGTGTTCAAATAAACATCAGGGTTAAAAATTCAAGGAGAAAGTGAAGAGACAGAGGGAGAAAAACCTCATTTCACTGATACATCAGTGATGAGAGTCAGCTTGAGCAAGATTGAATCCTAAATAAACTAACAACAGGGCAAAACATACATATCTCATCTCCTCTCCCCCCACCCCCCTCACACATGCACTGGCTCATGTGTAATATATTATTCATGCTCCCATGTTAAATTCAAAAGGTAGTAAAATTAAACGTATTCCTGACTGCTTTTCTTAATACATGTGTTCATGGCATCTCCCTCATGCTTAATGTTGCGTATATTAATGAAAAATATAGCAGACCACTTCTGTTAGATTAGCCCACAACAATTTGGTCCTAAGAAGTAATACCTGTAATCTCTCAGTTTGAGATGGATGATAATTTTGAAAAGAAAACCTTAACCTTCTAGGGCTGTTGGTTCTCCCATGGTAGTGAAATCAAAAGTGACACATTTTAAAAATGGTTTAATATTTGCATTTTTTGTAGCTCAACTGAGAGCTAAAAGAAAAATCTGCCTCATATATCTAATACTGCTCATTGAAATGTAAATCACAGTAAATGATACATGTAGAAATAGATGGATAAACAGCAGAAAAAATAAAAATGTATTACCTCTATGCAGCCATTCGTCTTCTGAGAGCCTGAGTGAAGCTTAAGTCAGATACAATTAAATGGACTGAAGCTTTAACAGTGACTTTTGAACTGCTTGAATTAACAAAGTCAATCCTCATAAATTAAGCTATCAGTGATCTACGATACAATTAAGTTCCATAATCAAAAAATGCTACAGTGCATGCAGTGTCACTTGTGCTATTTCTAACACTGAATTTTAAGTACTGCTGGCTAACTCTTCCTGCAGGGTTGTGTAAAACTCCATCTGGCACACTAGACACTAACACTATGATACAGGGTTTCTTTTCCGTTCTTCAATTTAGGCTGACATCTGGTGGTCTAGGGAAACGGCAAGTAATGCTTCTGAATGTCAGCCAATTCACAAATGTGGCGTTTTTCAGTTTTCCCTTTGTCTTTCTGAAGTGCTTGAAATTGCGACCAAACCAGTTAATTACATGGAAATTCACATAGAATAACTATTTAAACGGCAGGACAATAAGGGTGAAGAAAGTGACTTTCGTGTGATGAATTACATACACGTAAGTACACTGAACTCCGTAGTGACGAAAAAGCATCAATAGAAAGCACCATATATCGGCCAATTAGACCCACTCAGAAAGGGTACTATTTAATGGCACCACACTGGGGATCATAATGGGAATGTGGTACATGTAAGATTTCCTTCTTTCTCTTGTCAGGATAGTTGGAGGGAGGGAAACGAAGGGAATGAGGGGGAGGGGTCGAAGAAGCTACTGTGTATAGTCAGAAATTGATGTTTAAACAGGCATAAGGTAGTGTTCAAAAGCATTTATCTTCTATTTTTTCTTTGGGAGGAAGGGGCACTTCCTGCAGTTTGTGGGCATCCAGATGGTAAAACACAGAAGCAAGAGCAATTCAATTCTCCCTATGCCGAGGATTAAAAAAAAACATATACGCAATTAACTTACTGTCGTGTATTCCAGTAATTAGCAGGTCATGGAGGAATAGAACGGTCACTGTCGGCCCTATGACGTGCATACCAGTTAAGAAAAATAAAAAAGCACCCTGATTTTTCAGCACTTAGCTATATCATTTGTAGTGTTCTGACCACGAGGAGACTTAATAAATGGGCATTTTTGTGTTCAGATCTGATTACTATTTTTCTGTGTGTGTGTCTCTTACAGTGATTCTAATACAGGAAGTAAATGTAATGCCGGATTGACTTTGTTCTATCTCCATATTTATAAAAGGTTCTAGATTGACAGAATTGCAGGCAAAGCTCCCTCTTATGAAAAACAACCACACAATAAAACAAAACAAACAAACAAAAAAAGACTTTAACCTTGTCCAAGAAAGACCATTGCAAATATTTGCTTTGCTCTGTTTCCACTTACCCCTGTGACTCTGAAAAGGTTATTGGAAGGAGCGCCAATTACGCTGGTGTTTTGAAATACGGCCAGTTCCTCTAGGAAGTACCACAAGCTGCCAATGCCCAATTTCAGAAAGGTCAGTGAGAAGTTCAAATGAAATTGCTTTGAGTTTAGTTTACTATAAAACTCACCTGAGCTGAAATGAGTAAGCAAAAGGTGAAGTGTTTGCATCTGCTCTCACGGGTCCTTTCTTCCCTTTAAGAGTGAAGTTTAGTTCTAATCAGTAGCCGTAAGTTCTCTCAAGAAAGGAGGATTTTATTTTCTTTTAATAAGCTTAAAACTATTATATAAACTTTTAAAGAGGGGAAAGAATGAATACATGTCTGTAAAGAAAAGTCTACAAGAAGTTATCAACTGGAAAAGCAGTGCCATTCAGTAGACTTCATGTGACTATTACATTTATGAAGGGTTGTGGCAGAGGAAAATTTACTGTGATTTTAGGAGCGCTCAGAGTCTTTGTATCTCTCACAAATATCTTACATTGACTGCTAATAAAAGTGATCTCAAAGCTAGACATTGGCTTTTATTTTTTTGGCTTTGGATTTTGTGGCCTCCTTGAATGTGAATATTTTCCCCCCAAATCACTTTTTGAAATATAAGTCTTATTTTTTACCAGTCTAATTTCCTCTAGAAAAAAAATTTTTTTTCACAAACGTAATTTCCATTTCTTCTAGTTACTCCAGTCTAGGTATAAATATGGTGTCATGTTCAGACTAAGTAAAACTATTTCTTTGGAAACATAGTATTTTATGTTCTTCAAAGACTTTTTCACATACTAGGCAGAGTCCCAAGAAGTGGCTCATGTGTACCCTTGGATAACCAGTCTATTCTGAGACCTCCATTCTGAGTAACCCATAGGAAACCTCTTCATCACCTCTACCAGCACCACTCCTCACTGCCACCTACTATCACCTCTATCACCACTGCTTCCGGCTGAGGTTGACCTGGGTGGTGCCAACAAAACCCACAAATGCCGGCACTAGTCACAAGATGAGAGCACTTCTGCTGTTGTCCACTGAAGATGGTGTGGCTTTGGCATTGGAGCACAGTGGCAAATCCTCTTCTAATTTCAGATTTAGGCTTCCTTCCTTCCTTCCTTCCTTTATCAAGGAAAGTATTGCTCAGCTAATATGTTTAGATGCTAAGCTATTTACATAGAATGGAAATATAGTTACCATGTAACTTTGTAATATGATCCCAAGCTTTTAAAAATACAGAGCATGTTCAGAAGGAAGCAGGGTTCTATAAAATGTTGAGGACGAGAGCCAAGGATGTATCTTTCCCTTCCTAGTGGAGTAGAGCTAGATGAATTTTAGATAAACAGATTCCTTAATTGGTGCTATTTCTGTTGGGTGATGCTCTGGTAATCCTATTTTAGAATCTATTTCTTAGAACTACACAGACCCATTTTTGAAACTTATAAACAAATGATAGCATAATAAAATAAATGCTGGGCAAAATGTAAAGCTCAAATAATATACTGTTATGTTCATGTATATGAATTATTTTAGTGTCCCTCTTATTTTTTTCAAAACTTATATGAAGCATGATTTACAGATGTTGCCAGGAAGGGAAAGGAGAGAGGGAATCACTGAATCAATAATCACTGAATACTTTGTTTTTCACATTGTCCTCAAATTCTCATGAGATTGTGGGAAGGGGAGGACAAATGTAAGAATTTTTTTTTCGATACAACTGTTAATGAAATGGCTTCATTGCTTGTCTCCTATAAGATATAGAAGTCATAAAAAGGGAACTAGAAATGTGGAATATGTTTTTAAAAGTAGATTTATTGTATGTTGCAAGTTCGGTTTTATGTAAAAATACAGAGACTATGTTTATATATTAAAGAGCATCTATAACACATACATTCATTAATGTTTGAATGCCATTATTTTAAAATAACAATCATTTCATTTTTTAATGAAACTTGACCCTTTAACAAATGAAATTCAGTTTAATATTAGTTCATAGGTATCAGGGGTTCATTCCGGAAATGTAGAGCACTTTCTGTAACTCTAGCAGTTGGACCCATTATATGCTTCTAGGTTTAAGATACAGGAACCCTGGTTTTGGACCAGGGCTACAGTGCCAGTGTGTCTGGATGTGTACACACAAGGTGGCTCATCTTAGCAAGCAGGTTCATTTCCAGATGGTTAGCTTGAGTAGACAGTGAGATTAGATGAGTCTTGTCAGGAAGCCAAGAATTCCTGAGATGGTCCAAGATTTGTGTTCCAGAAAGCAGTACCTGGATGAAGGAAGCTGTCATGGCTGCTGACATTTCCTTGGTACAGAGGGAGCCAAGTAGCTCTTCTTTGTTGAGAGGCTGGGTTTTTGCTGTTATTGTTTTTTTTTTTTTACCTGCGTAGTCACAGCAAGGATTAAAATGGTTAGCATTTGTTTCTCTCCCTTGAGAGCCAGTGATTTTCCTGCCCAGCTGTCTGTAGTTCCAGAAGCCATTATGCATGAGGTTGCAGAAGCCAAGTAGCAGTTTCCTTGATTCATTCCTAAAAACTTTTCCTTCCCTCATCTTTCATTCCTAGGTGTCCACATGGCCTCACTATGGGAGCCAGAACCCAGACAATGAGTCAGCCAAGGGCTGATTGTTTCCTAAATGTACTGGTTGAATAGTAGTGATTAAGCCTGCCTTAAACATATATGGCACAGTTTGAAAGACATTACTTTCCCTTCTCACATATGTAACCTGGAATTTCCATCATTTGAGTCATCATTTGATTGAAGGTATTATCACTGTAAAAACCAAATTATGCACCAATCACTATGCTATACATTGGAGATAAAAGATGACCAAGAAATTGTCTAACCATTACTATGTAATGAGATAATGTTCAGTAGAAACACAGGAAGGAAGAATATGCCTAGGAGGGGCTTCCCTGGTGGTGCAGTGGTTAAGAATCCGCCTGCCAATGCAGAGGACACAGGTTCAATCCCTGGTCCGGGAAGATCCCACATGCCGCGGAGCAACTAAGCCCATGTGCCACAACTACTGAGCCTACACTCTAGAGCCCGCGAGCCACAACTACTGAAGCCCGCGTGCCTAGAGCCCGTGCTCCGCAACAAGAGAAGCCACCGCAATGAGAAGCCCGCGCACCGCAACGAAGAGCAGCCCCCGCTCGCCGCAGCTAGAGAAAGCCCACACGCAGCAACGCAGACCAAACACAGCTAAAAATAAATAAGTAAATTAATTTTTTTTTAAAAAAAGAATCTGCCTAGGCAAGAGAAGGGAGTCAGTGAAACTAAGACAAGGAATGAGTGCATTTAGCAGGTAGAGAGAAAAGCATGATGTTTCAGGGAAAAAAAATAAATAGCACAACCTGTGAAAGTAATGGGAAATGAGAAAGTTAATAGTGTGATCAAATTTCCCGCAACGTGGAAGGTAAATTTTAATGCTGAGGGCTGAGAAAGCAGTTAGGACATAGATGTAAAGAGCTGACTGAGATGGAGAAGTACCATTGAGAGTGGAGAAGAAGGGCCTGAAGTGAGAGGCATTCAGGAAGGGATATACCTATGTTTAGGGGTGGGGACCTCCTTTGGAAGAACATCCATGAACATAGTATAAGGGACATATGCACTGGATCAGTTACATATCAAATTGCAGAAGTCGAAGGAATACAGCACCTGGACAGGTAAGTTCAAGGGGCAAGATAAGAATCTAGGACTTGCTCAAGGAAGAGAAGGGACCCCTGACTTGGGCCTGTAGGAACAGAGCAGTAAGGGCATCAAATTCACAGCAGTGTGCAAAGAAATTCAAGTGTGCAGAGCATCTTCTTCCCAACTGCTGAATTACATTGCAATACTAACAATTTCTCAAATACTAGCAGCTAACATTGCCGTTAGTTAATTTCTGATTCTTAACTAGGTTAGCTCATGATCCACCGTATATTGGGGCCCTTCTGCAACAATTTGAGAAAATGAAAGTAATTCTTCACCATTTTGTTTCCAAAATTGAGTATCTAGCATGGTACTGGTGGTTTATAAAGATAGCATCAATATTCTTAAAGAATTTTTCCATGAGGATTTAACCAATGAATAATTTTAAGTATTATTTTCTACTGAAATTACACAGATACATTATTGATGAGAACACAAAATGCACGTAAAACATAGGGCTTAGAATTAACTTAAGGTGAGAGGTCAGTTCTCAAGGTTACATGTTTATTTCTCTCTGCTGCAGGGAACAATTCAGTGAAATATTTCAAATACTTTCCATTCAGATATTTTCCAAATAACATTAATTTTCTAGCCGAAAGTGAAAATATTTAAGTATATTCATGGCTAATCAAAAGAGTAAAAACTGGTAAGTAATGTGTTACTTATCAGTAAGTATTTTGTCTTATTCCAGTGCCTCTAATGGGACTAAGCAAATAATGTCCCATCATCTTTCTCACAGTCAAAAGCATTCACAGTGGCGCTGGTAGGCAGAGAGAAAAGATGACCGTTGGATTAAAGTTGGAATTGGTTGGGGCATTGGTGGTGAAAGCTTTCTCTCTTTAATGCAGTGAGGTTATCTCAGCCCACAAAATCCCACTATTTGAACTTTGGTTTAGTTTTAAAAAAGAATATTTTTCTCTTACTATGATACTTGATTTCCATTTCAGCAATGCTATCACACTGTAACATAGTAGCCGTTACTGACAGTATTTGAACATAATGAGACTGAATGCTTCTTTTCATTCTCCAAAACCATGCTTCCAGTTCAAGACCTCATTAATTCTTGTCTTATTTACTATAATAACCTCCTGACTGGTCTCTTTGCCTTTAATCTATCCTGACTTGAATCCATCATTCTGTCTGCTTAATCTTCCTTCAATACCATTCTTCTCTTGCTTGTCTCTTTATCAAAAACTTCAATACCTCTCAACTCTGCATTTCAAAAAATATTTTAAATTCTTTAGATCAACTCTTTGCAGCATTTTGGGTTCCGGCTCCAAGTAATCTGTTAATCTGCTGAATCTCCATAAAATGTCCAGCTAATTCACAAGACTCTGAAACACCTATGAAAAAAAACCCTTGTCTTTCATTTATTTAACAAATGTTAATAGGCTTTATTACACGTCAGTCACTGTTCTAGGTATTGAGGATAAAGTAGTAAACCTTTATGTAAAATTCCTATCCTTATTTGGCCATATTCTGGTGTGGGGAGGTAGACAATAAAGAAGATAAATAAGTAAAATATATAGTATGTGATACAGTGATGAGTGTTAAGGAGAAAATAAAAATCAGAGAAGTGGGAGAAATCAGAGACATCCTGAAGGGCAGTTGAGAGATTAAATAGGTCAACCAGGGAAGGTCTTCTAGAGAAAGTGGTTATTAAGCAAAAACCTGAAGGAAGTGAGTGAGTTAACCGTAAATCTATTTGGGAAAAGTATCCAGGCATTGGAATTAGTAAGTGCAAAGGCCCTGAGGTGAGCATGTTTGGCAAGTTTAAAGACCAAAAAGAAGACCATCAGAGCTATAGTGGAGAGAACGAGGAGATGAGTAATTAGAAATGGAGTCAGAGAGTAACATGTAGGGCCTTATAAGTCATAGTAAGTACTCTAAGGACTGTGGTGTTTGAGCGGGATGTCAGTCTTCAAGGTATGTTCCAATTTCTCCACAGCTGGTTTTAGCCAACTTTTTGTCTCAACTGTGACGGCTCCCCAAACCATATAATTTTATTTAATCCTCACAATGTAAAATTTAACCACTTGCATCTATACACATACATACATACACATATGCACACATAAATACACACATATGCATATATACATGTAGTTTTAAGTGTGTATGTAGATAGGTATGCAAAAATATTTTCCTGTCTTTCATAATTAGTAATTAACTCATGCAAACTAAAATTTCAAAATTAACACAGAACCAAAATGATACTTGATCTTTATGGCTTATAAATCACACACAAGTTTAAGAAAATAGTATTTATCACACTGTTACCAAGGCAGAAAAAAATCATATCAGATAATTCATGTTATAGTAACTGCTGAAGAAAAGTGTTTTCTTATTCAAAACATTAAGTTTTAGCAATTAATCCAACCACATAGTGTTTTAAGGCCATTAAATAAAGATTCAGACTTCTTGGAGTATGTATTTATCATCTATTATGTTCCAGGGATCTTGCTATGGACTGGAGATACAATGATACATCAATTAAATGATTTTGCTGCTAATAAACTACTTAAAAACTTAATGACCTAAAAACAGCAAACTTTTGTTCTTTCTCTTGAGCCACAAGATCCGCTGGGCAATTCTTCTGGTCTGAATCAGTTTGGGTGATCTCTGTGGTCAGGTAGTGTCTTAGCTGGGGCTGTTTGGTCTAGGATGACCGCCAGAAGTGTGCTTGGGCTTGGGGGCTATAGCAGAGATAACTCAGCTCAGTTGTATGTGATCACTCATCCTCCAGGAGACTAGAGTGGACTTCTTTTCGGGGGACAATCACAGTGATCACAGGACCAGCAAAAAGGGAAACCCCACAGTGCAAGTGCTTTTCAAGCTTTTCTACTTAAGTCATATTTGCTATTGCATTGGCCAAAGCAAGTCATATGGCCAAGCCTGGAGTCAGTGTGGGAGGTGACAAGTGGAGGCCATTACTGCAATAGAGTACCATAAACAGAGCATTGCTGAAGGTGACAATTACAGTAGATGCTCTCTCTTACAGTAGTAACAAGACATTTAATATTGCAACATTCATGAGTGACATTTTGAAGAAAAGCCAAAATGCAACTCAAACTTTGTAAGACAGCTTTTTTTTTTTCCTAAAGAAAGTTATTCTTCAGGGAAAGAGGTTACTAAGAATAGCTTCTATTTGTTAACTACATTTTCTAATTTAACATTTACAGAAAATCTGCCAGGTAGCAAGTATTATTCCTTTTGCATAGACAGTAATTTGAGGGTCTCAGGGGTTAAGTTACTTGTCCAAAGTTACTTAGCATGTTTTGAAATCAGGATTTAAGCTGAGGACCTACTGAATATAAAGTCTATGCTCTTTTCTTTCTCTCTTCCTCTGTAATAGAAAGAACATGGGCTAGGAATCGAGAAAAAAGATGCCTTCTTGGCTAGACATACTCTCCTCATGTACACAGCATTTTACCTCCTAAGTTCTCTTGACTCCATCCTCTGCTTTCCACCTTGCCCTCTGTCACCCTAACCCAAGCTGATAGCCTTCGCCTGGATTATTACAGTGACTAATCCCAGAGGAACTTTTTCAGAATTTATATCTGCTCATGTTCCGCTTCCTAAAATCTTTTAATGGTCTCTCTCTCCCCCTCCCTTTCTCTCTCTATCTCTACCTCAGCTACATCACAAGACTGCCAGGTCTGGCCCCTAACTCCCTTTCTAAACTTCATGCTCCAGACACAAGCCTTTATTCCTTCAGCAATCAATAAATCAGTCAGTTCAACCAGTAAGTATTTTTTGAATGACTACTATGTATCTGTCTGTGGTATTTGGTATACACCAGAAAAATGCGGCACACGGCAGACAAATACTGTTGCCCTCAACAGAGCCTATGTTCTAGCTGAAGTCAGTTAATACACAATAAATATTTACATATAAATAAATTATAAACTATGTGGAAAAGTGATATCTTATGGGAAGAAGAAAAAAGAGTAATCACGCCACATAAAGCAGTACTGGAGGACAGAGCAGAGCAGATTATAGGGTTATGGAAAGTACGGTGGTCAGGAGAGACTTCATTGAGAGCGTCCACCTGATGTATGTTAAGGAGCTGTCTGAGGAGATATGGCATGGATGAGGGCTAGAGCGTTAAGGGTTGAGGAAACAAGCTCAGCCTTCTCAGAGGATGGCAGGGAGGACAGTGTAACTGATACTGAGTGGGGAAGGGGACACTGGAGAAATGTCTAAGAGGTAATGCGGGCTTTGTAGACCACCCACCATGGGGCCTTTCTACTTACAAGGTTCTCTCCCTTATTTGGTTAATTCCTACTTATAATTCAGCCCTTAGCTCAAGTTTACTTCTGCTAGAAGACCTTCTTGATCAAGTCAAGTAAGGCACCTTATTGTAGGTTCTCACAGCACTATGGATTTCTCTTGTATTATTTATCACAGGTGTGCTTTATATTTTTGACATGATTATTTTGTAGTATCTGTACATTCTCTGAGGCTGTAAGCTCCATGAGGGCTAGGACTATTTCTGCCTGTGCCTGCTACAAACTCTACAGCACATATCACAGTGTCAAAAATCCAATAGATGTGCACTAAATTGTGTTGAGATAATCAGTAAATGAAGTAAATATTAAGCACTTGCTATGGAGTGACACAGCAGAGTAAATCTGAACAAGTCACATCCATGAGCCAGGCTTCCACTTCTTCCATGTTAAATGGCGAGTTGGACTGAGCTATCTCCAAGATCACATAACGATATACAATTTGGTGATTCTGTGAGAAAGATTTAATATATTGCCTTCTAATATATTAAAGAGTTAATAGTTGTTCTAATGCTTTTACAAAGAGATATTATTTTAAGTGAACTTTGTTATGGGCCAAGTTGTGAACCTTCCAAAATGTATACGTTGACTTCCTAAAATTCAATACCTCAGAATGTGAGTGTATGTGGAGATAGAGCCTTAAAGAGTTAATTAAGGTAAAATCAGGTAACCTGGGTGAACCCAAATACAATATGACTGGTGTCCTAAGAAAAGGATTTTAGGACACAGACAATACAGGGATGACCACGTGAAGACACAGCAAGAAGATTGCTACGTACAAGCTGTGTTTTTTAGGTTTCCCCTACATCTTTTCTCTCTTCTTCTGGTAAAAGCAGCCAAAATTCATTTCAGGGAACTGGCACAACTCCACTGTGTATGGTCTTGCTAAGACTTTAACTCAAACCAAAGTTTGGGCACTTAAATAGGCGAATCAGACTCTGTCTCTGTTTGTAGAATATCTCCAGCCATTTAAATATTGAGAGGAAAATCTCAAGAACAGACAGGAAAAAGTAATTTGTAATCTAGACACTGTGGGCCAAAGTAAACAGTAGTGGTGATGCCATAGATGGAATGTTCATGCCCGCCCCCCCCCAATTTATATATTGAAACCTAGTCTCCAGTGTGATGGAGTGGGTCTTTTGGGAGGTGATTAGGTCATGAGGATGGAGCCCTCAGGAATGGGATTAGTTCCTTTATAAAAGAGACCACAGAGATCTCCCTTACCCCTTTCACCATGTGAGGACACAGTGAGAAGATGGCCACATAGGAACCAGGAAGAAAGCCCTCACCAAACACTGAGTCTGCTGGCACCCCGATCTTAGACTTCCCAGCCTCCTGAACAGTGAGAAGTAAATGTTGCTGTAGCCACCCAATCTATGGTAATTGTGTGTTAGTAACTCAAACAGACTAAGATAGGCAGCTTAATTATAATTTTATAATTCATTATATACATGATTAGAGTATTATGGATGAGCGTGTACTAAAATATGAGGTTCATTTTGTTTCTTCTCAGGGGAGTGAAGATTTTCCTGAATTGCCTGGAAATAGAGCTTCAAATTAAGAGCCTAAAGTTTGGGAGCACCCACGTACTGTGCCACTCCAGTGAGACAGTTACCTCATCCAGAGCCCATCCTCTCACGCACAGCTCTATACGTGTGAGTAGAGAAATGCTCAGCTGTTAGGGAATGGGGTGGATGTACGGACAAAGACAGACCAGGTGGAGAGTGTGATCAAGTTGCTGTCTGGAAATGGTCAATGAAGTATGGTAAGGAACAATGCAGGAACTAAACCAGAGGTTCTTGAAGCAATTAGTGCTGTTGATCAAAATCTACAGAACTTTGGTTCTAAAGTTTTCCAATACCTCCAGGATTTATCTACCAAGGAAAATTATATTGTAAAAATAGATTGCCTAAATACACAAGGCTGTGGGTTTTTTCCATTATGTATGGTTGCTTGCTAAAATTAATTTAATTTTTAAAAATTAAAAATCACTTCTGACTATAGACACTTACCTTTCTTGAACATTCTAATTTATTTCTAAAGAAAAATGAAACTCACTAGCATGAATATTATGATAACTAACTACTCTGCACCATTGAATTTCATAGAAAACCAAAATAACCTAGACAATGAAAAAAAAAAAGGAATAAAACCCAGAATCCTTAATCTTAATAAAGCATGCAACTGCCTATAATTTTCCGACATGGATGGCCAGCTGTGGTTCCCCAGAGCACTTCTTGGATATTTGAAATGAGATTAAAAAGCAGTCTCATTTTCTTCACACAGCAAACTGGAAAAGGCCCTCTAAAACTAGCTACTAGCAACATCTCTTTCTGAAAGTATACTACTACAGAGCATGCCCCACATCCAAATCCCTCCTAAAGAAATGACTGTGCCAAGAGGAAGTCTAGCTATATTAGAAATTTCACCTCTGTATATAATATTAAGTGGAAGATGCACATTCCCACACAGCAGCCATTACTTCCCTTTACCTCAGTGTTACTTAGATTTCTCCACAGTTTATGGTTCATTGCAAATGGAGTAGATAACCTGCAAGTGTGGAGATCTGTTCATGCCTCAGTGAGGCACCCTTTGTTGTTAATAGGTTTTACACATTGTTTCAGATTTGGCCTTCAGCCTTTCCAACATCTTCATACAGAATGTGAATACCAGTGGTAATATCCGTAATTTTCCTTTTTTGCCATCTAACGCTAAGCTGTCACCCCTTGAGTTCCGTTCCCTTTATTTGGTACACAGCTTGACCCTATTTTGTTATATTCTTCAGAACTTAGCCCCCATCTGCATGGTTCTTTTTCTGATCCAACTGTGTCATAACCCTTGTTGTATTTCCTCGGTCTGAAGACACATTTACATCTTGCAGTATTACCCTTCCATCTGGCAAATGGTGTTTTATCATTTTTTACTTATCAAGAAAGGCATGCTCCTTTGTTCAGGAGATTTTGTTTATCATATGTAAATTTTCCACATATATTAAAATCATTGCCTGTCTCCTCAACATTACTTTTTGGTAGATAATATTTTTTGAGGAAATAGAAACATGAAACCTGAATAAGCTTGTTGTCTGTTAAAGATGTTAGGCCACTAAGAAATAAACCCACTGATGAACATCTGAGTTACTGTGCTCCACTCGGATTCATTGACTACTAGTGTGGCTACATAGTAAACTCAGTACTTCTATAAATAGAAGCCATTACTCTCTTAGAAAATCTTAACTACTGTTCAAAAATTAACCACAGGTATACCTAACAAGGATAAATATCCAACATCATTAAGAAAATATGAAAGTGAAGTGAAAATTTAAAAAAATAATTAAAATATAAGAAGTAGATTGTCAATTTCTATTGAGTATCCAGACTGCTAGATACTAAACATTAACTTATGGGGTTTTTTTCCCTCCTAAAAGAGGTGGAGAGAATGCTTTGGAATTAAGTTCCCTATTCCTCAATCCTATCATTCTAGCCACAGTAATGCAACACAGCTTGCTACTTTATTAGGGGCAATGTAAGTGACTTAGACTTGGATTCTACTTCTCTGTCATTTGTTAACTTTCAACTATAATCATATCATTTAACTTTCCCATTCCCCATTTCTTCATATTCCAAATGAAAGAATTGTAGTATTTGATATCCCAGTTATACAACTCTGTGATGACATAACTACCACACGTTTCTCGTCTCCTATTTCTTATCCCTTAACCCTAATTCTCTAAAATTCCCCAGTTTCTTTCTAACATTAGTTTTGTGACTATTCTTCAAATTTATATAGTTTTTAATTAAAAATAATGTATTACTGTATGTGCCCTCAGGAAATCCACTTTCAGTAGGTATACCAGCCAGTAGAGCATAGTTCCTAAAAAGCTAATGATAGGGAATGATCACCTAATTGACCTGTTTATTTTATATATTTAGAAACTGAGGGTCAAATAGATTAAGTAACTGATTAAAGTTCTTAACTATTTGGTAGCAGCATAGGAATAGATTCCCATTTATATGTTTTTTGCTATACATTTCCCTCCTTTCTGAATTCCCTCCAATCTGTTAATATTGTTGGGTTCGGGTTTTTTTAAGAAAAAATTTTATGTGGTACTCTCAGACTAATGCTTCACGGTCAACTTGTTATGAACTATATGATCATAAGCCATTTTTCTCTGCCAGATTTATGGGATATTTTTGTTTTCCCTCCTAATGCACAGCTCCACAGTTGTCTTTATTGAACTACATCCTGTATGTGATTATTTCTTTATTAAACTATGGTTTCTTGCAATCTTTGTGACCTTACTTAATCTTCTGGGCCTCAGTTTTCTCATTAGCAAAATAAGGGACTTTGAGTGAATTAACTCCTGAGGCACCTTTTATTTCCAAAGCACCATTTTCCAAACTGGGACTGAATCTATGTCACTTTCAGATTTTAAAAATATGTTCTGTATTTTATCATCCAGACACTTGATGAGAAGTGTCCCAAATCAACTCTTCCAAGACACCATTTGTCACATTCTCCTGAAGTTGACATTAATGCATTGATCACATCCCTATTACTCGTTTATATTTTCTCTAAGTGTTTTCAGTTCAGGGGACATTTGTCTGTCAATGTTTTACAAAATTCCTGGGGCAGATTAATTTTATTTTCTGTATCTTTGTATTTTTTTAAAAGTTTTGCTTTTTCAAATTGATGAGCTTATACGGATTTATTTTTTATATTATTTCCAAGACTTTAAAAAGATGGAAATGTTAAATCAGTTCAACTCAGTTTAAAAGATCAATATTCTATTGATTCCAGGAATACCAAATTTATCTAGTTTTAAGATTGAGAGACAAATGGACTGTAGTTATTGTCAGAGGCTTACAAAGCTTAAATTCATCTTGTAAAGTAATTTAGCTTTACTTTGTCTCCTAGAACTTTGATGGAATTAACCAAATTAGATGTGTAAGCTTCATTATTTTTAAACAAATTAATACAAAATTTTGAACAGTAAAAAAATAACATTGTTATTTCCCAATAACTTCGTTTAGCTTTTGCTATAAACTGCAATACCAAACTTGCCTGCAGTTCTTTCCAGACAGTTACTGAATTAATTCAAATCTGTTTTGCTCTGTCTGTAAAATGACTGAATATAATGTGCTGTTCTGCTTCCAGGATTTCATTTCTGTCTCTAGAAAGAGACTCTGATCTTAACTTTGCCAGCAGAGGGCACATACACATATCCTTCTTTGTTTCTTCTAATCTACAAAAAGGAAATTTTTAAGAGGCCTCATTTGAGGTTCTATAACATATTACCTTATTGGAACTGAGTCTAACTGAAAAAAAGAAAACAACACAAACAACACACTAAGATTTTCTTTGAAAAGTCTAATGCCTGAATGAAAATAAAGAGACACTGGAATACTACTGCCACTGAACCAGAACATCAGTTTAATATATCTATTTTTGCGCTGCGAAATTTTGGGGGGATTTTACTGCTCATTTTGTTTTGGTCATATTTTGATCTGGCCTTTCTGCTTTTAGTATACAATTCCGGACTTAGAATTAACAAAGAAGTGGGCAACTAATATTTATTTACGTGTTCATTTATTTGTAGAATTAGCAAAAATTCAAACAACCAATCATCTATGTTGTAGCCTAAAGTTGCTATAATAAACACATATGCAGACTATCGAATTTAATTGGACAGTTATTTAAATGTTTCTGAGAGAAGGAGCGATAAAAATCAGTCTGTTGACCATTTTGGTTAATGGCTTAACAACAGTCGTGAGCATTTAAATCTTCTGGCTGCTTACAACGAACGGATAGAATGGTAGCATTTTTTACACTGTCAGCTATGTGAGCACAGTGGAGCATCTGTAATTTCAACATTATGCATATGCATCATGTAATTATATAATTGCAGATATGTTGTGCCTGCACACATCGAAAGGTTATGCTTTTAAAATGGAAAAGTAATGTAGAAAAGCAGAAGTCAGAGGCTCATGTGCTGATATCTATCTCCAGCAGCATAAATTTTAAGGATTTTGTATAAGCCACTGTACAGCCTGACTTGCACCAAAACCAATCCAAGAACTCACAAATGGATGTTCAAATGTTATATCGACTTTTAAAAATTTCTAATGCATTAGGTCAAGATGCTAACTAGTCTTTACAGGTTAGTCTAAACTTTAGTATATGTGGAAGAAGAGCCACTGTGATTGTTTTTATTGAGATGTATAAATCAGGACACTTTGGACTTCCTTTAAAAAATAAGTTATTTGAAACTTAAACACAGAAAAATATTAATAATAATGTGAGAGTTCAGTTCAAAGCTTAGATTCTGCTATTTTTAAGTTTTTCTAGCAAAAGATAATCAAAAGTGAAGACACAGACCTACTAGAGAACGGACTTGAGGATATGGGGAGGGGGAAGGGTGAGCTGTGACAAAGCGAGAGAGTGGCATGGACATATATACACTACCAAACAGTAAGGTAGATAGCTAGTGGGAAGCAGCCACATAGCACAGGGAGATCAGCTCGGTGCTTTGTGACCACCTGGAAGGGTGGGATAGGGAGGGTGGGAGGGAGGGAGACGCAAAAGGGAAGAGATATGGGAACATATGTATATGTACAACTGATTCACTTTGTTATAAAGCAGAAACTAACACACCATTGTAAAGCAATTATACCCCAATAAAGATGTTAAAAAAATAATAATAATTTTAAAAAATGGAAAAAAAAAAGTTATTGTCTTAGGAGGAGAGACACGGTTCCAGACAAAAGAAGCAAAAACACCCTGAGAATATGAGACTATTTCCATTCATAGGAGAGCTTTTTCCAAATAAAGTCTTTCCTGATTGGGAACCCCAATAACTCCCTCCATAAAGAGTTATTTTTTCCAAGTAAAGTCTTTTCCAATAGAGCCCAATTCCAATTGCAACCCCAATTGTAAGGTCACTGAGATTACTATTAATGATACCAAACATTTCGTCAGGTCCAAAAATCTTAAGCCATGTTTTAAAATTTACATATTTATATATAGCTTTAGTTAACATCTACATATATAATTATAAGTAATTATGATTTTTAAAAAGACCTAGTGCTTGTAGCCCATAATATTTTAATGTCTCTCTCTCTGTCTCTCTCTGATAAAATAGAGACTCTACAGTCTTAAAAAACTGAATCTGTCTAACATCCATGAACTGGGATGCTGAGTAGAAAAGAGAGAAATAAATTGTAAGAACACAGAATAATCAGGAAGGTTAAGTGCCTCACAAAGAAACAGACTGTACACACTGTGAGTGCATAAGTCATGTATGGTTTCCTTCCTAGCTGACAAACATCAGGCTCAAAACAATGCTTCTCCAGTAACGTTACTTGTTTTTTCTCTCTCCATCTTCATCTGTCTACCTTTTCTGTCTTTCTTTCTCCTTTTGCTCAACTGGATTACAGAATCATAATTTGCCGAATTTATAGCTAATACCTCAGGTATATATCATTTTACTTTAAAATCTGGCCAGTATCATGGAAAATTAATACGCTATTACTATGGCATGCATGGAGCAACGAGGCCTTAAGGAGGAGGTATCAGACCAGGACTCAGTGCTCCTAATTTTTTGTAATTTACACTATGGAACTGGACCAACCTATCATCTTTCTTTAAGTCTCAGTTTACTTTACTTCCTGAAACAAAAGAACAGAACAAAAGCAAAATCTGTTTCAAATTTCTACGGCTTGCTTAAATTGTTAGTGTAACATAAATTATTTAAAATTTGTACTGCTCTGGCTCATACAGATGTTTTCAAATGTGCAGCAATTGACTTCTCCTTTAGCAATAAGGTAGTGGGCAAAAACAAGAAACTTGTGGTGGTTCCTTAAGGTGTGAACCTACTGGGGTTTTGCATGATATGATTTATCCTGAAATAGAGAAAGAGAACTAGAACATAAACATTGTTATTACACCAATTAAATGAATGCATTTATCATTCTAACCAATAAATTTATTTTTAAATTATTATTATTCATGTTTTATTTTTAACCTCTTAGGTTGTATGAACCAACAATCCGAAGTGGGTAAGTCAATTAATACCTTCACCTGAAAGAGCTAAAAAAAGAATACTTTCTTTAGTTACCTGGGTAGCTTTTTATTAATCATATTATTTTGAGGTATTACTCACTTTGGAAGTGGGTGAATACTATGGACATATATTTATTTCTGTCCTATCTCAAATCTGCCTTAATGCAAACGAAACCTCTTATATGGAAGTGGGTATTTGGTTGCTTTTATGGTAATTATTTTGTGTTAATGATTAAACAGTACAATACATATGTTATAATTACAATGTGATAAAATCCTTACAAGAGCTAACATGAATAAATGAGATCAGTTTAATACTTTCCTTCCTAAACAATGGTCAAATGAGAAAAATATGGGTGAGAATGGGCTTGTGATAACTACATAAATAAATACTGAATTCCAGAGTACTTTGCATACACATGGAAGTGCTGTATCCCTTGGCAAGAAATTTTTTTTAACCAATTTATTAGAGTTAAAGAAATGGAGCTGGGTGAAGGCAGAGAAAGCATCGTGGAGGTCCCCAGCTATAGGTGAACTTTCTGCTGGCCACCAGAAGGTTGCAGGTTCATGGAGGCCTGCTATTTAAAAGATGGAGAGTATATATACCTTGAGGTTGACAGAAGGGCGTTGTTAGTAGCGATGATGGGGGGTGTGATGATAGGACCTAATTAGGTGTTTGCTAGCATGTTGGAAACAAAAGGAAGATCATATCTATTCAGAAGCTAAAATGTGCTAACACCAAACTAGATGCTTAGTCAATATAACCACCACTGCATGTGGTAAGTGCTTATACCTCAGAGAAGCAGTTAATTATCTCTCTTCAATTTACCAGTCTCTGCTTGAAACCCAACTTTAGCCATATATTTAATGCCATAGTTGAGGAAGATGTAGGTTTTTTCCCTCTGTATGAAACAGAAACAATCTATTTCTTCCCCAGAGAGTGACATTTAATCACCCCTGTGTTACTAGGCTTATGACTGGCATTATGATTATTATTCTCATTTGCCTTGGAGGCTTTGTGCTTTCAAAGCCTTTAGAGCAAATCACATACCCACGGAGAAAGGTCCACTGATCACCAGTTCCCCAGCACCCTTTGTCAGGTGGGCCCTGAAGAAACTTCTTCATATTTCCTAGCACATGGTTTTAAGTTGTTTTTATTCTATACAGAGTAGATGCAGGCCACACACAAAAACATTTCCATTTCTAATTGTATATCTGAGTCAACTTTATAAATTTGATATCTAAAAATAACACTTTGGTCAAGATTAGTGGTTATTTTTTATATCCTCTTGATTTTTTTATGCTTTAAAAACTGATGGAAATTACTTAAAGAGGATGAATAATATTGTCTGATGTCCAAAAATGTATGTATACTTTCTTTTAAGGAAATCCAAGGGCTTTATAGGCAATAAAAATGTCAATATTCTAAGGTCTCTATTTACTGGATCACTGTTGAAAGACTAACGTACCAAATAAAACACAGAGGAAAATGCATTATATAATTTTGTCAGTAAAATTTTTTTCTTGGGTACATCTCAATGTCTTTTTAGTTTTTTTTAATATAACAATTCAATTAATATTTATTTTAGCACCTACAAGCCACTGTACTAGTGGATTTAGGCATTTGGGAATAATAATATCTCAGTAGTAAGCCCTTCCTCTGCCAAACATTGCACTGTTTTACTCATTTTTCCTCAGAGAACCGCACAAAATAAGTATTACTATTATCTCTGTTCATTGATGGGAAAATTGAGATACAGAGAGGGCTAACTAATTTACCCAAAGTCACACAGCTTATAAATGATGTATCCTGTATTTGGACATAAGTAGTGTAACTCCAGAGCTTTACTCTTTTTACTTTTGAAAATGAATCTACTCTCTCCCCTTATCTATCTAAACGGAGTTTTTCCTATTTCTGCTTTTTAAAAGAAGATGTAGAATTGTAATAAACAAAAACCAAACAAAACAAACACAAAACCTGAAATGTATTCACTGCTAGTATAATTTAATTATTTGCTATTCTTTCTTTGGTAATTCGTTTAAAAAGTCATTTACTTGTTCTAAAAACAACACACACACACACACACACACATTCCATGTTATTTGGGTAATGTAATACACAGCAAACATCTACAGTCAGCTGCATTAATTTGTGGTGCCCAATGTGAAATGAAAATATGGAGTTCCTTGTTCAAAAATTAAGAATTTTGAGATGGAGACAGATAAGTATTAAACCAAATGAGACTGCATAGGTCACATGCTCATGATGCTGGCTCTGGCAAGAAACTAGCATTGCTCACTGAAGACCTTCTATTGTCAGAGTAACCTGTGAGCCAAAGAGATTCCTGGGAGACACAAAAGGCCATGAGAATAGATAAAATGTTGGTTGTATTAGCTCGTCTTTCTATCAGTGAAAATCTTCTTGAATACAGTGTGTAGAACATATGGCCACAGAGAGTTTTTCTGTTAACAATTTTTACAAAGCAGATGCAAATATTTAACTGAGAGTTGAGTATGTTCCAAAGAGATTCATTTCTTTTCCTTTTTTTTTTGCATGTGCATGTCCAGCTACTCCAACATCACTTGTTAAAGACTATCTTTTATCCATTGTATTGCCTTTCTCCTTGGTCATAAATCAATTGACTAAATTTCTGTAGCTTGATTCCTCATTCTGTTCCATTGATCTATTTGTCTATTCTTTCACCAAGACCACACTTAACTAACTTTACAGTAAGTCCTGAATACTGTAGTTTTATAGTAAGTCTTGAAGTGTGGTAGTGTCAGTGCTCCAAATTTGTTCTTCTCCTTAAATATTATGTGGTTATTTGGGGTCTTTTACCTTCCCATATAAACTATAGAATCAGTTATTCAATATCCACAAAATAATTTGCTGGGATTTTGATTGGAATTGTATTGAACCTATAGATCAATTTGTTAAGACTGGACATCTTAACAATATTGAGTTTTCCTATCCATGAATATGGGATATCTCTCCTATTATTTTGCCCTTCTTTGATTTCTTTCATCAGAGTTTTGTAGTTTTCCTCATGTAGCTCTTGTACATATATTGTTAGATTTATACCTAAGTATATCATTTTTTTGGTCCTAATGTCAATGATATTGCATTTTTAATCTCAAATTCCACATGTTTATTGCTGGCATATAGGAAAATGATTGACTTTTAGCCTTGTATACTGCAACCTTGTTATAATCACTTATTAGTTCCAGGAGTTTTTTTTACCCATTCTTTTAAATTTTCTACATAGATGACCATCATCTGTGAAGGAAGATAGTTTTATTCTTCTTTCTCAATCTGTATACTTTTTAATTTCCTTTTCTTGTCTCATTGCACTAACTAGGACTTCAAGTATGATGTTAAAGAGCAGCAGTGAGAGGGGATATACTTGCCTTTTCCTGATCTTAGTGGGAAATCTTCAAGTTTCTCACTATAAGTATAATGTGAGTTGCAGGGGTTTTGCAAATATTCTTTATCAAGTTGAGAAAGTTCTCCTCTATTTCTAGTTTACTGAGAGCTTTTATCATGAATGGATGTTGGCTTTTGTCAAGTGCTTTCTGCGTCTGTGGATATAATCGTATGATTATTCTTCTTTAGCTTGTTGATGTGATAGCTTACATTTATTGATTTTGAATGTTGAACCTGCCTTGCACACCTGGGATAAATCTTACTTGCTTTGGGCCTACAATTCTTCTTATACATTGTTGGATTCAACTGGCTAATATTTTGTAGAGGATTTTTACATCTATGTTCATGAAAAATATTGATCTGTGTTTTTCTTTTCTTGCAATGTCTTTGTCTGATTTTGAGTTAGGAAGAATTCTCTCTCTTCCATCTTCTGAAAGAGACTGTAGAGAATTGGTATAATTTCTTCCTTAAATATGTGGTAGAATTCACCAGTGAACCCATCTGGGTCTGGTGCCTTCTGTCTTAGAAAGTTATTAATTGTTGATTTAATTTATTTAATAAATAGAGGCCTATTAACATTGTCTATTTCTTCTTGTGTGAGTTTTGACAGATTGTGTCTTTCAAGAAGTTGGTCTGTTTCATCTAGGTTATCAAATTTGTGGGCATAGAGTTGTTCATAGTGTCACTTTATTATCCTTTTAATGTCCATGGGATCTGTAGTGATGTTCTCTCTTTCATTTCTGGTATTAGTAATGTGTGTCCTCTTTCTTTTTTGCTTAGCACAGCTAGAGGCTTATTGATTTTATTGCTCTTTTCAAAGAACTACCTTTTGTTTGTTTGTTTTTTGACTCACAGACCTGTGCAATCTGAGCCTCCAATGATTCTTCAATTACAATAGGTTTTCCTTCCCCAGCATTGGTTCCTGCAAAGGTATTTACTTGGGTATTTCTGCTCCAATAAGTTGTGCCTTTTTGTATCCAGCCTGTCTGTCTCTCCAGTTTGGGGGGCAGTGGTTTGCCCTGGGACCTCACTTCTCTGACAGATCCAAGAGGAGATGTTGATTTGTCTGTTTGTTCAGCTTTTTACTTGCTGTTAGGATACAGTGACAACCTCCAAGCTCCTTACATGTGAAAATGAAAACCAGGGTCTAAAAGTAGTTTTAACCCACAAAGCAGGATTATTATGACGAAAACTTATAATAAAAGAAGTCTGAAAAATTTTTAAACCATATGTATCATTGCCACTCTAATTCCAAAGTCTTGAGATTTCATCTTCCATTGAATGTCATTTGTATTTTCTAATTTGCTCTTACCAGGTTTATCCTGTCAATCAATAAGTATACTATAAGCCAACAAGATAGTCTAAAATGTTACCTTCCTCACGTGATTTACTTAGACTGATTTTCTTTAACCAAATGATTAATCAAATATACAATTCTAATTGATTCTAGAGCATATCAGTTAAAATAATTTTCAATATTTTTTATTAAAAGGCTACATGACTATAATTTCTAAGGCTTTTTCCCCAACAATTTAACAAACATTTTTATTTCATGCCCAGATTCCAGTTAAATGTGCAAAAGAGCAAGGAATAATTTATATATATATATATAAATTTAAATCCTTAGAAGAACAAAATTAATAAGTATTTATCAGGATATGTCTCTGAATTAAACACAATAAACAATTATTACATGATAAATTTATATTCAACTTAAAAAATAAAACTTTCTGAATTACAAGAAATAAAATTTAGGCAATCGAAGTAACCCATACACAGGGTGTGTTACACTGTTTCCTTTTCCCTTAACCTCCATTCAGTGAGCCAGGAAAAAAGTGCTTGCAAGAGACAGAAAACGTAAGGACATTTTCTCTTGTTTTATCAAAAAGAAAACCAGACTCTTTCCTGCTTTCATTCATATATAGTTTTGCACATGAATGCATACAGCCAATAAAGCAGCAGTGCTTTCTTTTTCTATCTTTATTTATTATTAAATACTTAGTCTTACTTGAAAGACACTCTTTTGTGTTAAGAGGGTTAGGTCAAGTGGGTTTAGGAATTTTCAGTAATAGTTTTCAGCACCACATAGTTCTTTGAAGGGAAGGAATGCACGTGACTGATAGAGCAAGCATGAAACACATAAAGAAGAGAATGTGTCATCACCGTCATGAAAATCCGCTTTGAATGGCAGTGATGAGTCTATAAAATACGAGCAAAGCAGACAGAGTTCCTATTCTCTAGTAACATAGCAGTAAATAACAGAGGTTGTGCCTTAGAAACATCCTTGATGCATGATCTGGAATTCTTAACACAAATTCAAGTATGTCTGATAGCTCTTAATGGTTCATGTGAAATAATGAGAAAGCTGTAATTTCATTATCCTGGGAAAATCCTGTTCAAGTTAAGTAGAACACTGTGTTTTGCTTTATCTTTTACTCAATCACTTTTACCTTCTGGAAGGTAGGGTGAGGCTAGGATGGCAAAAGAGGGATAAAAATACATTGGCCTAATTGTCCACATCTCATTGGTCCTTCAGTATGTTCATGATAATGCATTTATTTCTTTATCTCTGGCTTCATATGCACCCACAGAAGTTCTTTGTCTTCCTGGTAACCCTAACTGGGGACTCTTCAAAAATAATTTCCATCTGAACATCCATCCAACTGAACGAAGCCTCTGCTGAGAAGTGTGCAAACAAAAAAGTTTACCTAAGAACATTTCTCTGTATATGAAAGGAGAAACACAGTTTGTAAAGGAAAAGCTGAAAACCCCTTATTTCTTGATAGAAGGAAGTTTTATATGAGGTATATTAAGGCAGAAATTTTGATGTACTTGGAATAATTTAGAAAATTACTGCATGGAACAGATTCATGTTGAGTTGAATATGGAAGAAAGCAAATAAAAATGGACCAAAAATATTGTTTGTTTTGGAAAAGTCAAGGAAGAAATATAAAATATTGCAGACAAATATAAATTAAAATCAAGTTTTCAACATATTCAGATTTATCATTTTAAGTAAGAAAAAAATGAAAATACTGGTAATAGAAGGATAGAAAGACAGATAAATAGATATATAGATAGGCGGGTGGATAGGCATACATGTAGCATGGTCAGTCATAGCCAAATGTTTTGCAGTGAAAAAAGGAGAACAATCTAGAGTTTCTTATTGATGACCCATACATACATCTATACTAGTTTCCAAGAAGAAAAGTAATTATTCGTTTGTAATACTTACAAATTGACAATACTAAGAGTATAACCACCTTACTTGAATTAAAGACTCTGCCTTTCTCTTTGATTTGAAACAATGGATAAATTACTAAGACTTTTTGCCATATGGTTTCTCCATTGTGAAAGTTGATAATGTTGACTTTCTCACAGAGACTGTGAAAAGTAATGAGATAATAATGTGATTCTAAGGTTGAAATAGATGTCCAAAAAAATGCCACATTACTTACCAAAATCAGAAGAAAAATGCTTGTGCTATAAAGCAAAATCACCTTTGTTCAACTAAATGCAAGACAACTGACCTATCATCTAAAAATTTTCCCCCATTTCATACAAAGGTGCAATTTTATTTTGAAGGGGAATTTCCTGTATAATACATTTTCTTAAAAGATAAAGTAAATTAGAACCAAAGCACATGCAAAGCTATTTAATGGCTAATAACCACAAATCTTCAGCTAAACATTCCTTATCACAATAGACATTACTGCATTATTACTTGTAATCTCACCTGTGCCTGATTGCTCTAACACTGCTTGATACACTGCTGCCAGTGGTTATTGACAAAGAAATTATCACAGTGTCATCATTTTCTTTTGAATAAATAAACAAATGATAAAACAGCTAACTCTTACCTGCCTGGCACATAGCAAACACTCCCAAAATGATGGCTATTATACTTGCAAGACACTGTTCTGAGTCATCCATTAAATTCTAAGAATGATTTACATATACTCTTATTGAAGTTTTCAATAACCCTATATGGGAAATGGTTTATTATTACCATTTTACAGATGAGTAAACTAAGACATAGAGAGGTTAAATAATTGACAAATGTGTTAGTCAAGGTTTTCCAGGGAAACAGAACCAATAGGAAAGATAAATATATGGAGAATTATTATGAGGAACTGGCTCACACAATTATGGAAGCCGAGAAGTCTCAAGATCTGTTGTCTACAAGCTGGAGACCTAGGAAAGGTGGTGATGTAATTTAGTCCAAGTCCAATGGCCTGAGAACCAGGGAAGCCAATGGTGTAAGTTCCAGTCCAAGGGCAAAAGAAGATGAGAGGAGATGTTACAGCTCATGCAGTGAAGCAGAAAAACAACGGGCAAATTCCTCCTTTCTTCACTTTTTGTTCTGTTCAGGCCCTCAAAAGATTGGGTGATGCCCACCCACACTGGGGAGCCTGCGGATTCACATGCTAATCTCATCCAAAAACACCCTCACAGACACACCCAGAAATAATGTTTAACCTGAGTACCCCATGGCCCATCAAGTTGACACATAAAATCAATCATCACAACCAAAGTCCCCTAAGTAACTGGCTCTACAGAGTCTGGCCTCTTAACTGTCATGCTCAGCTGCCATTGCCATATACAACATACAGTTTGATGCAGATTTAATGAAATCCATTAAATTCTAAGATTTAGCAAATGTTGAATACGTAAGTTTAGAAACACATTTATAATACATAGACTATGTAATATTTTCCGAAATATCAGACTCAGTTTGATATCATTAAATTTTATTAAAATGTTATTAAATATTTTATTAAATATTCACTAACTGAAAACTCAAAAGGTCTTAAATCTGTAAGAGAATTACAATCCACTAAGTGTTTAAGAACATTTGAATAACATTTTAAGGAAAAACAACCTCCATAATTGGATTAAAATACTAGCAGCAAGATCATTTTTTATAAACCTCTTTTGGATAGATTTCTATGTGGAACACATTTGAGACATATGACTGTAGAGTTTGATGTCCACCCCCAAACTGCCCTCTTGTAGGCATTCCCTTCTTTAGGACCCTAGGACTCTGGGGAATGAACAGTTTGAGAACCTAATCTTAGACTAAACTAATCATTTTAGGATTTATAAATATTACCTCAAACGTGAAAAATTGTAAATCTATTTTACAGAAAAAGCAGGTAGCAATTCTATAGCCATATAAGAATATACAAAAATATTTGCCTCAAAATTGCAAGTATCATTTTGTTCTTCTGAGAAAATGATTTTGAATTGCCTCCGTCACTAACCACTTTATGTTATTCTGGTCGGTTTTCACATACTGTAACGTCTCAATTTTTATGTAGTGGTTTTATTATATTTTCTCTTTTGCCCATATTTTTTTCTTTTCTTTGTTAGCATTGGTAAAATAAGAACAGTGTACCCAAATCATAATTCCTGAACACAGTTATCTGACTGGCTAGGAAAAAAAATATGTTTAAGTGTTGAATTAACTCATCTTCCCTTGCCTAGCAGTCTGGCTGGAGTGGGTCACCTCTGGCCCCAAAGCCACTCCACAAATGCATATTGAGTATCTGCTCCGAACCAGGAAATGGATCTGTCAAGCCAATGCCTTATGATCTGTTTTTAGCGAGTTTTAGATTGGGATAGAAATTCTAGGCTTTACAGCTACTTCAGGGAGTTAGATAAAGATAAGTTAGCAAGGGGTGGGCCTACATGTAATGAAGATATGAGGGAACAGAGAGAAATTCCTGAATTGGGTTGTAAGTGGTGAATATGGGTGGACAAAATGTCTATAGATGGGGGAAATGGAACAGAAAGGAGTGGCACCAGGCATATTAGTTATACAATTAAAATACAAAGGTCACACCAATTATATTACATCTATTAAGTCACTACTAAGTGCCCTGTTTTCTAGTAGACACTATGAGATATCAAGTGCATACAATTTTGTTTGTGAAATGGTTTCCTTGGATACATGTAGTCCTGACAACTGATTTGAATTTAAATTCATGAACACCATCTAACCATATTTCCTTAATAAATTCACTTTCCCAATCTCTATCCAGTTATTAGGTTCTTTATAATCAAGTGCTTATGGAAACTGTAGCCCAAATTTCTGGATGGCAACCTAATTATAGGAAACAGCCTAGCCTTGTAGTCAGACAATGTGGTCTTAACTTGGTTTCCTCATTTCTTAGCTCTGTGACCTCAAGTAAGTAAAATAAGCTTCATCTCAAAAAAACTACAGCTAATAATAGGCACCCCACCTGGTTGCTATTAGAATTAACAGGAATGCACACATAGTGAGCCCAAAAAGTGTCAGAGAAAGAAAGCATCCAGTACAGGACACAGTGTTCAAGAATTCTACTAACTTGGAAAAATCAATAAAGCCTACCTAAATATTTCAACATGGAATTCAAGGTGTACTGAAGGAGATTTTATATATTTTGAAATGTATATTTTCTTGCAGCAGAGGCCCCAGAAATAAAAGATGTGAGAAAAATCCAGAGGAAGATGCAGGGCAGTGAGAGAGCAGTCAGTTTTCTATTTTGGGATCAGCAAGAGATGGGCATTAATAGTCTTTCGCACATTGTGTTTTTGCTGAAGAAGTACTTAGCATAAAAATTGTCTGGATTAAGGCAGATATAGGGCTTCCCTTAGGTTGCTCTTGGCAGAACTGTTTTGAGCGGACTTGGAGGCCCCAAATTCTAAGGAGATTAAGCCAGTGGAAATAGGCCTGATAGGACCCTGGTTATCTCTTTGTATCCAGTATGACAAGCCTTATTCACAGTAAAGCAATTGCTGATGACATTTATTTTTTCCAGTTTTACTTTCAATTGATTTAAGTGACAAAGTGATAATCCTGGGCATGAGCTCTTCACATCTAGGAAGAAAAATGGAAAAGCTTAGCCACAGCTGATGTTCGGTTTGGGGATTTAGGGAAAATCTGTGACACATTCCTTCTGAGGATGACTTCCATCCCAAGGCAGCCAGTAGCTGTGTGACTGCATTTGAATGCTAACACCTGTAACTTTTAGAAAGGGTCTTTAACACCAGCTCTTCCTGGTATAGAAACTATTTGAAATCAAGAGAACTCACATTTTCCTCACCTTTTCTAAGTCTTGCATCAGGGGGACGGTGGGTGTGGGGAAGGGAATTGTTTACTCTTTACCACCTGCTTTTGCTTCTGCTCAGAGGCCTGACTGCCTCCCTTCTTCCTAATAAACAGAGGGGGCTTGTATTGACCAATTCATTTTCAAAGAGACTTAAAAAGGCCTTAAGCAATCAGTTCTCACGTAGGGTCCAACCCGAGTCTCTCACTTACTCTTTTGCCTGAGAAGAACCGGAAAGCAATATTCACATAAAACATATTCACTCAGGAAGTAGACAGTGGTATTGCTTTATTTACTGACATTTACCATGTTAGCAGGATTCTTGAATACTATGTCGTATACTGGTTGCTTTTTATTACTTTCCTTCTTCCCCATTTCCCTTCTGTGTTTCAACATTCGAAATTTTATAATGGTTAAGGTTTATTTACTTTTATATATGTTGTCTTAAAGGCTTTGGAGAAAAGCTAATTCAAAATCTCACTAAAAAATTAAAATGCTTACCAAGGTAGCCATAGAGGCAAAAGAATAACTTGCTCAAATATTATTGTTTCTTTTGATTGATGTTTTCCTTTCAATGATAATGACATTTTTGACAGTCAAGGTCATTTATTGTATGCACCTAATAGAAAAGTCCATATTGTTAAATTTTCTCTTTGATGTAAAATGTATTACGTGAGGAAAACAATGTTATTCTTATTATTGTAAATGATAACCAACATTTGCATAATACTGTATAGTTTTAAATGTGCTGGCGCATGAATTACCTCATTAAATGAGACAAATGAGGAAATTCACAGTTAATAATTTCAATCCTGAATGAGATAGTTTAATTTTCCCTTCTCGTTACCAGACTTGAGGAGCATGTCTATTAAGTTCATGTTCATTATCTGTGAGGATTCCAAATGCATCTGGATTGGAGTATTGAAGTGAAGAAGACTGACGTACTGTCAAGTTGTGTGATTAGAAAACAAAGTGATTTTGGCAACAATATAAGTCATGAGAAATTACAGGATGGCAATAGATACACTGAAGCAAGAAGCCAGAAAAAAACAAGTAAACTGTATAAAGCAAGTGAAAAGCATTACAGCGTTAGAATAATAAACTAAGATATTAATACCCTTTTAGAACTTGCTTGATATGAGAACATATACACAGAGAGATAAGATTTGATTGGAGCTGCTTATGGAAAGATACACAATGGAAGAAATCACTCAACCAATATCAGCTAAAATTAATTTGATGTTTTTGCAATATAAAGCCTGTAGTTATATACCTTCCCCCTAATTCTCTAATTTGAAATATTTCTCACCGTACAATTGAAAAATATTTATATTATTCCAACACCAATAACTGAAGGATAAATCCCTCTGTAACTGGAAAACATGACACGCTCCTTGAATCCTTCTACACCATCCTCATACACCAACCCTCCAACCTCCCAACCCTAATTATCAAAGAATATAAGATGGAGATCCTGGAATTCTTCAGATAAATTCTTAGAATATGCAAAAGTCTGCTGAATTTAAGGGTAGGAACCAAAGAACACTGAGTATGTAAGAAAATTAAGGATTTATTGTTACTATTTGGCTTGGTTTGGTTTTGGGGGAGGGGGACCTCTGAGTGAGGTAGAGAAGAAAGGGAAGGAACGCTGAAGAAAAGAGGAGGGAAAAGACAGAAAATGAGTCTGGAAAAGAGAAAGATGAAAGGAGAGCCAGAACAACAGCAAAAGAGTCAACAAGAAAGCCAAACAGAATGGTGGGTAGCTAAGGCATGAGTTCTGGAAAGATCTACAGTGATTTTAAAAAATGATGTTTAATATTCAACTTAGTTTGCATTGCAACAGTGTACATTTTCAAGCCCCAAATCCTTTGTGATGTTATGCACAGAAAGTCTTCCTGTGAGCGTAACTGTGGTGTAAGTGTGTGTGTGCATGTGTTTGAGTGTGTAAAGTGGAAAAAAAGGAAGAGTTAGAAATGGATAGTTGTGTGTATTATAAATGATGAATTTAGAATATTAGTAAAATAGGAAGAACAGCAAACAAATAATTGAAAAAATAATAAAGTTAAACATTATATAATTTAATGCTTTCTTGGTGCTGGCCCCCTATGGAAAAAGCCAGCATTAAATGTTGGGTTTTGATTCATAAGGGAAAACCAGATACCGTCATAGCATAACACCTGATATGTCAGTGTTTTAATATTTAGAATGCTCAAGAACCTCACCAGAATGTCTCTGCCTCCCTAGTGACCAGGGGTTGTGCCTGTGTATGTGGCGTGTATAATCTGTTTTAGGCTGAGGCAGGTGGGTCTGGATAAGCTCTCATGGCTACCTTTGCACCAAACTTCACTTTCAATGATTTAGTTCAGTGTCCTTATTCATCCAGACATGCAATCTAACTCTTTCCTTCCATATTCTTAAATACTGTGGGACACTAATAAAAAGTGGTAAATTCTATCTGGATACTCTTTCAATTCTAATTAGAACTGCATTTTGACTGAAAGGTCTGAAAAAGCCAAATAGGTCATTCTTCAATGACAGGATATGTTCCACTTTGACAGCTTGAAGTAGAGGGAGAATAAAGAGAAGTTACCAAGATGAAAGCTAATTTGTTTATCTATAATTCCAACCTCACTCATAGTCAAATATTTTTTATCCTTGCCTTCCTGAACTGCCACTAGATTTCCATCCAGAAGAAATAGTATGTACCGATTATAACATTTTTGTTCCATGCGTGCATCTGGGAATAATTACCTTTGAATTACCTTGATTCTAGATTTCAAAACAAACTAACACCCATGGGTTTTCTCTTGACTAATATTTAGTTCTAATTGTATTCTGTATTGAGTGGAGTTTTGTGGTAGAGAGCAGATTCCTTGGTAGCTAGTTTGAAAATAAGAGGATTTATTCCTGGCTCTGAAATGACTTACAGACTTTGGGGGAACGCTAAGGAAACTGATTTAAAGCTGAACTTTGAGGTTTGAATCCCAAAGTCATACAGCTTCCAGGAAAGGGTCCTAAATCCGTACAGTAGAGGTGGACAGTTCAGGAGTCTACTAGCCTGGAAATGGTGGGAATCTGTGGAGTCAGGGAGTTGACTAGTAAATTAGGAAGCTATTGCTACAGTTTCTGACTTCAAAACATATCACTATTACTATAATGTGTATGAATAAAATGGATGCTTCCTGGTTAGTTCCTCTTCATAGATGTCCTTCTTCTGATTCCAGGTCAAGAGGATCTAGTTATTGGTGGAAATTAAATCACACAGAGAAACTTCAAGGAGTCTGGTAAGTGTGGCCTTTACTTCCCAGCCTCTGCACACTTAAAAGTGGAAGGAATGTGTTTCTGAGTGAGCCAATTCATGGTACCAGCCACATATTCTTCTTGGTTGTGGCCTCAGGAATTTAGTAGAGTAATACTTTCTATTAATTAAAATATTTAGAATAACCAGTACTTGTGAATAAAACATGGGAATAAAATTTGAAAATCCTTACTAATATTAGGGAAGAATGGCATGTAAAGTTGAATAACATATCTTCTTTGGAGAAATGTCTATTTAGGTCTTCTGCCCATTTTTG
>NW_021703777.1:9223351-9242863 GCF_005190385.1 Monodon monoceros
CTTTTGGTCTTGTTTATGGTTTCCTTTGCTGTGCAAAAGCTTTGAAGTTTCATTAGGTCCCATTTGTTTATTTTTGTTTTTATTTCCATTTCTCTAGGAGGTGGGTCAAAAAGGATCTTGCTGTGATTTATGTCATAGAGTGTTCTGCCTATGTTTTCCTCTAAGAGTTAGACAGTTTCTGGCCTTACATTTAGGTCTTTAATCCATTTTGAGCTTATTTTTGTGTATGGTGTTAGGGAGTGATCTAATCTCATACTTTTACATGTACCTGTCCAGTTTTCCCAGCAACACATGAAAGAATGCTCAACATCATTAATCATTAGAGAAATGCAAATCAAAGCTACAATGAGATATCATCTCACACCAGTCAGAATGGCCATCATCAAAAAATCTAGAAACAATAAATGCTGGAGAGGGTGTAGAGAAGAGCAAACACTCTTGCACTGCTTTTGGGAATGTGAATTGGTACAGCCACTATGGAGAAGAGTATGGAGGTTCCTTAAAAAACTACAAATAGAACTACCATATGACCCAGCAATCCCACTACTGGGCATATACCCTGAGAAAACCATAATTCAAAAAGAGTCATGTACCAAAATGTTCATTGCAGCTCTATTTACAATAGCCCGGAGATGGAAACAACCTAAGTGTCCATCATCGGATGAATGGATAAAGAAGATGTGGCACATATATACAATGGAATATTACTCAGCCATAAAAAGAAACGAAATTGAGCTGTTTGTAATGAGGTGGATAGACCTAGAGTCTGTCATACAGAGTGAAGTAAGTCAGAAAGAGAAAGACAAATACTGTATGCTAACACATATATATGGAATTTAAGAAAAAAAAATGTCATGGAGAACCTAGGGGTAAGACAGGAGTAAAGACACAGACCTACTAGAGAATGGACTTGAGGATATGGGGAGGGGGAAGGGTAAGTTGTGACAAAGCGAGAGAGTGGCATGGACATATATACACTACCAAATGTAAGGTAGATAGCTAGTGGGAAGCAGCTGCATAGCACAGGGAGATCAGCTGGGTGCTTTGTGACCACCTGGGGGGTGGGATAGGGAGGGTGGGAGGGAGGGAGACGCAAGAGGGAAGAGATATGGGAACATATGTTATGTATAACTGATTCACTTTGTTATAAAGCAGAAACTAACACACCATTGTAAAGCAATTATACTCCAATAAAGATGTAAAAAAAAAAGAAACTTGAATAACATAGATTTATGTTTCTCAGATAGTGTTCTACACCCTTTACAGGGACATTTGGAAATGTGTGGAAACATTGTTGGTTATCACAATGACTGGGGAATGCTATGGGCATTTGATGGACAAGGACCAAAGCAATACACTGGGCTTTAATAAAATTTGACACAATGAGGAATTACCCTACCCTAAATGCCAATAGCCTCCCTCTTCAGAAATATTGTCATAACTAATCTCCAAATAATTTCAGTGGCCTACTTCATCATCAGAAAAATTTGCTAATTTGAGTTTTTTCTACTCTCTTATGGAAGGGTACATACCCAGATGAATATTTCCTACGTATGGAAATAGGTTTATAAAAAGGAGCATGAATAAAATAGGTTAATATTTTATGAACAAAAGAAATCATTTGATTTTAGTAAATAGTGGTTCTCAAAGGATGTTCATTTAACCAGCAGCATTAGCATCACCTGGGCACTTGTTATAGAAATGAAAATCCCTGGGCCCTGAGCTACTGAATCAGAAACTCTGGGATTGGGGCCCAGCAATCTGTGTATTAACAAGCCCTCTAGGTGATTTTTATCTACTTTAAACTTTGACAACTGCTGGAATAAAAGCATCAAGGAGTGAATGCTGTAATAGTTTGGTGTGTTTAGAGAAGCTTAGTTTTCATCTGCGATGAGTGTGTTAAAAGGAAAGAAACATTTTATAATAAATTGGCCTGCATTGGGGATATCTTTAGCCCCTCTAACAGCAATTCCTCCTAGGCATAATATCCAAGAATACATGGAGAAGGATAGATTTAAAACACGACCCACACTAGGGAATTACACCAGAGAAACCCCAAAATGAGGTGTATTTGTTTTCTATGGATGCTATAAAAAATAACCACAAACTTAAGTTCACAGCTTAATTATCTCACAGTTTCTGTAGATCAAAAGACTCACGTGGGTCTTACTAGGCTAAAATCAAGAAGTTCACCAGGATTGCATTTCTTACTGGAGGCTCTGCAGAGGACTCTATTTCCCAGCTCATTCATGTTGTTGGCCAAATTCAGTTCCTTGAGGTTGCAGGACTGAGATCTCCATTTCCTAGTTACCTGTCAGCAACCACCTTTGCTCCTAGAGGCCTCTATCTAGTTCATGCAAACAGCCACCTATATCAAATCCTTCTCACACTTGAAATCTCTGACTTTACCTGTTGCTGTTCCTGTTCTGCCTTTCTTTTCCACTGTATCTATCTGACTCCAGCCAGAGAATGTTTGCTGCTTTTAAGGGATCATGTGGCTAGAGTGGGCCCATCTGGATAATCTAGGTTACTCTCCTTATTTTAAGGTCCATAGCCTCAATTACATCTGCAAAGTCCTTTTTTTTTTTTTTTTTCTATGTAACATAATGTATTCACAGGTTCCAGGGATTAAGACAGGGACATCTTTGGAGAACCATGATTCAGCCTGCCATGTGGGGAATTAATTCATTCATGCCTTCAGCTACAGCATTAACCGTGCCAGGCTCTGCAGTGTAAAAAAAAAAAAAGAATGCTATATTTCTCTATTTCAAGGATTTTACAGTCTAGACTGTGTAGAATCAGATGAGGGAATCAGAGAGAGATATCTTATTAATGATACAATTCACCTGAAATAGTGATTCCTAGATAGACTATAATCCTTATGTTAATAAAGATTAAATAATGAGTCTCAGGCAGCAGAATTTCAATTGCAAGTATTTCCATTTAGAAAATCTATCCGCTTATCATGGTCCCAGTTAGGGGACTTGGTACCATCTCAGTCTCCAGATCCAGGAGACAGTGACTCAGTCATTAAACCTAAATAGAGTTCCAGTCCCTCAAAGGGACTGAGGCATCATGAATGAAAGTAGTGAAAACTTAGAAATAGAGACCAAGGTGGAAACATAGTGGTAGAACTCAACCATATAGTAGTAAAAAGGAAGAGGACACTGGGATTTGGGGGAACTATGCACATACAGAGGAATTTCCAGGTGTTGTGTCTGACTGGTACTAAAGAGACTTAAGGAAACAAGTTAGGAGACAGCGGTCATTACTGGGTGGGTTTAGGAGAAACATAAGCTTGTGTGCCAACACCTGCCCCAGGGTTCTGAAGCAGAAAAGGACTGATCCTGGAGATTGTGTCAGGAGGCCATGAACTCACAGAACTTGACCATCCTTTACTACATTCTATGTGGATTGGGCAATTCTCTGTCAAACTGGAAGCTTTTCTCTGTATTTTAGATAAAAGGTGTAAAGATGGGTAAAACAAGATGCCAGGTGGTAATGGCAGCTGAGAACTTAAGGTTTGGAACATGAAAGATGTTTTTGGAAACAGATTCATGTATCACATGGGTCAATAGTACTTTGCTGAATTCAGCTTTTTAAGACAATTGTGGGCTTGAATATATTATTTTCCATCTTTCTTTCCTTCCTTCCTTTCCATTTAATATGGATTGTATTAGTATCTTTTACAATAATCCATTAGGGAGAAAATTATGAGGAGGGTTGGGAACCTTCAAGTGTTTTTCATTTTTAGTGACTAGAATAGAGGGTGATATTAGTATATGCCAAGCCCAGATACCTTACTTTTTGCCCTGCTCAGCACATTTTGCTTCCTAAGTAGAGGGCATCCATTTCTCCCCCAGAAATGGGGCATTTTGTATGAAAACAAAGAAAAATTAAATGATTTCCAAAAGATTATATTTTTTAGTGAGAAAATAACAGCTAAAATATCACTATACAATTCCTACTCTCCCAATCTTTTTCTCTCATTAAAATGGAAAAGAAGAGGAAAGAGATTTATCGTATTTATATAGACAAATCTTTCCTACTGATGTAAAGTGAGAGAAAGGAGAGAGCCAAAGCAGGTCTTTTGGGAGAGCCTCTGATTCAGGAGATAGCACCCCGGAAGCTTCCGAGAAGTAAAGATAAAAGAGAGGAGTTGATAGGGGAGAAAAAATAGTTATGAGCCTGGGAAGGAATTGCCTTTGAGATTTTTTAAGAGTCACATTTCTAAGAGTTTTGAGACTTTTCTAATGAATGAGCTTGACTTTTAAATAGCCATTGGCAGGGCTTCCCTGGTGACGCAGTGGTTGAGAATCTGCCTGCTAATGCAGGGGACACGGGTTCGAGCCCTGGTCTGGGAAGATCCCACATGCCACAGAGCAGCTAGGCCCGTGAGCCACAACTACTGAGCCTGCGCGTCTGGAGCCTGTGCTCCACAGCAAGAGAGGCCGTGATAGTGAGAGGCCCGCACACCGCGATGAAGAGTGGCCCCTGCTTGCCACAACTAGAAAAAGCCCTCGCACAGAAACGAAGACCCAACACAGCAAAAATAAATTAATTAATTAATAAACTCCTACTCCCCAAGATCTAAAAAAAAAAAAATAGCCATTGGCATGTATGTACGTTGATTATTGCTTCTATTTCAATTTTGTATTCGAAATCCCACCAGAGAAGCAGTCTATTGCTTATAACAATCTAACCTGATGCAGGTAACAGAAAGTCAATCCTCAAGAGGGCATTACCCAACCCTGGAGCTGAGGCTCCGGTTTCCGTTGGCCTTTGGGGATCAAATCTCATTTCCAATTGTGTCCTAGTTGCCGTGCATTATGCAAGACTAAGTGATATCTGGCAGTTCTGATGCTATATTTAATTGTATGTGTTCACACTATGGTTTTATTGCCAATTGGATTCTGAATATTTATGACATTATTCAGGGGGCACAAGATCATGGATATTGAGGACAGAGGTTTATGCCTGGAATTTTGGCTCACTCCAGATGTGACCCTCCATAAGTTAGTCACCTTTCTCTTGATTCAGCAAGAACTGCAACCTATGTTGGCTTGTGGCAAAGCTAACCGCAGGTGGTTTCCACATGAGATGTAGGTTCCGTATAATTTGTTGTGTTTTCCTGTGAATCTTATGTGAATTAGCTTTTACCTCATAAATCACAGAGAAGAGAAATTTCTAAAGATTGTTATAAAGCACTTGTGTTAAAAAGTGTGTATTACTATGGAAATGATAATAACTATTGGAATAGAGATTAATTGAGGGACTAAAAATAGCTCACTCCAGGCAAAATTGAGCATGTTCTTTTAATTGTGCTAGTATTATACAGAAAAAATAAGCAAAGATTTTAAGATGATATGTTTTATTCAACAGCCTCACTGACATAATTCTCTTGGGTCTTCTCATTTGAGATTGCCTCTGCTAATTGCCTTAACATTTTCCAACAAGTATATTACAGAGCCAAGAATGCCCAGTGTCCAAATCACTGATGCTTGGGGCGGGTGGGCCACAGCTGCATGAGACATAAAAATCACAGCTGGAATGCTGTTCTTCTTTGTCTAATTCTTAATATTTTATCTTAAAATATAGTGCTCAATTCTGGAAATATGACCATACTTATTCTTTAGGAAAACTGTCCAATATTCCTAATTTTTCTACACTTTTAAATGGAACCCTAAAAACTTATATTATAGCTTTGCTAATCCTGACAATTATTATTTCTTCGACAACATAATTATGAGAATTCCACCTTTCTTTTAAATTTGTTTAATTCGCTTAGTTGATTTCCAGTCATATAAAGTCTACCATTTTATTTTATTTTTTTAATTTTCTTTTTTTTTCTTTTTCTTTTTCTTTTTGGCTGTGTCGGGTCTTAGTTGCAGCACACGGGTCTTCGTTGAGGCATGTGGGATATCTTGTTGCGGCGCGGGCTCTTCATTGTGGTGCACAGGCTTCTCTCTAGTTGTGGCATGTGGGTTTTCTCTCTCTAGTTGTGTTGCACAGGCTGCAGGGCATGTGGTCTCTGTAGTTTATGGCACGCGGGCTCTCTTGTTGAGGCATGCAAGCTCAGTAGTTGTGGTGCTGAGGCATGTGGGATCTTAGTTCCCTGACAAGGGATCGAACCCATGTCCCCTGCATTGGAAGGCGGATTCTTTACCACTGGACCACCAGGGAAGTCCCAAGTCTACCATTTTATAAACCAGAATATAATAATGTTGGAAAGTAAAGCTATAGGTTACCACATATACTCCCTAATATAGCAAAGCCATATCTGAACAGAATTTATTCTGAATCTGAAGAAAAGCAAAACATGGGTCAAACATAAAGACAAACACATTTAATAAAACAGTGTATAACTTTGCTAGTTTTTGATTTACAAGAAAATTACACATAGAAACACTAAATTAATTCTTATTTTATTAAATAATAATATGATAGGGCTTCCCTGGTGGCACAGTGGTTGGGAGTCCACCTGCCAATGCAGGGGACGTGGGTTCGTGCCCCGGTCCGGGAGGATCCCGCGTGCCGTGGAGGGGCTGGGCCCGCGAGCCATGGCCGCTGAGCCTGCGCATCTGGAGCCTGTGCTCTGCAACAGGACAGGCCACAGCAGTGAGGGGCCCGTGTACCGCAAAAAAAAAAAAAAAAAAAGTAAATAATAATATGATATACAATAATTTTACCAAATACACTTGATCAGATACCTATTCAGAATTCTATTTTCTAAGGAATTAAAGCAAAGAATCCAAAGAGACAAGTTGATTTTATTTAACTTTCAGACAAAGAAAATTATTTTATGGGAAAGTTCTTTTTCTTGGCATTTGCCTGTTTTCTTCTTTATTACCACTTGATTGCTTTTCTTCCATGGGCTATTTCTCACTGCCCTATTTTTCCTACTTCTTTAACAAGAAAAGACTCCTGGAAAGCATAATTAACATCTTCAAGTGGATATAAGAGTCTTAGCTTCCTACTAGATAATATAGGCATTCTAGTTCCAAAATTCTATTTTAAAAATGTTGTTATATTTATTTCCACTCAATTTGAAGGCTGGGGTAGAAAGGCCTTAAGATTTTGTTAAAGAGCGTTGCTGCTAGTAATCCCTGGAGTAGATAGATAATTCATTTAGAAATATAGTCTTAAAAAATTAAAAAAACAACTTTAGTTATTTTAAAATACTAATGAGTGCTCTTTACATGGTAGAGCTGATACAAGTTTGTGAATTTCCTATTTACTAAATCTCACTATCTTTTCTATCAGGCATGAAACATATATATCTAGCACCACCTGCCATTACATTGTTATTGATGAGAGGTATCAATTGTTTGCAAATAGAATCATTCTTCATTATAAGCGGCAGAGATCCATCCCTCAATCCCTCCCTCTCTTTCTCTTAAATGCTATGTGTCTTTTCCTTAACCAATTTCCTTGGAATATATCATTATTATCGGATGGATGTTTATGCCTTCCAAAATTTAATGTTGAAGCCCCAGTGTGGTGGTATTTGGAGATGGGGTCTTTGGGAGGTAATTAGGGTTGGATGAGGTCATGATGGTGTGGCACCCATGATGGGATTAGTGCCCTTATGAGAAGAGACACCAGCGAGCTTGTTTTTTCTCTCTCTCTCTCTCTCTCTCTCTCTCTCTCTCTCTCCCTCATTCTCTCTTTCTCTCTTCCCCTCACACCCCACCCCTGCCTTGTGAGGACAGAGGGAGAAGACAGCAGTCTGCTAGCCAGGAAGAGAGCTCTCACCAGAACTCTACCATGCTGGAACCCTGATCTCGGACTTCCAGCCTCAGAACTGTGAGAAATAAATGTTTGTTGTTAATAAGCCACCCAGTCAGTCTATGGTATTTTGTTGTAGCAGCCCAAAAGGACTAAGACACAGCCCAAGCTAACCCAATCATAGTATTCATTTTTTCATCCAAATAGGTTTAACAAGGACATATTCAATCTAAGCAGCTTTCTTGACCATGCCTCCTCCGCTAAAGGCATGTTTACAACCATAATTCAATGACTTAGTGCTTTCATTCTTCTGTGTATTTACTTAGCATTAATGTTTTAGCAGGAGACAATGGTGCCTTGCAAATACTGCAAATGTTTTAGTACTACAACACTCAACAAGATGCAGACTCCTGCATATGTGTTTGGAAAGGTGGAAAAGACTAAATTTCTAAAGAGGTGGGTGATAAATTCTAAAACTGAAAATTTGTTTATTTCTAGACAATAAAATATATTATGTAAAATTATGTTTTTTAAAACTGTGCCTGTATTCTTCTCACTAGTACTATAAAACTGTTCATTGCATTGCAAATTGACTATAGTATTCATTACAAAGTGAAATAATAAATAGAAACAATGAAAAGAACCTTTCCAAATAAGGATAATTTATTTTCGTCTAGAGAATTTATTATACTTCCATGCATTGCTATTCTTGAGTTGAGCAGCATTTACCTCCCCATAGCTGAGACAAGCTTACAATTTTTTAATCAGAGGAAACTAGCAATTTTACTATTTTAACTAGATTATAATATATAGTCTTGCTGTTTTTGCCACAAAGCCCTGGCTGCTGAACTGTGATATCTGTCATTGGCATGATCATGTAGTGGGGCAAAAAATAAGAATGTTCTTGTATATGTGCAACTCTATATGCATCTTTTAGAACATTCCAATAAATCTCATGTTATTATCCATGAGAAATTTAACTAGGCTAATTGACTACATGGAGCAAATTAGTGTAAACCTCGTTTATTTAATATAGTCATGAGAAATTGAAAATGTCTTTTTTAATTATCCAACTTAGAAAGGCCACAAAAGTCTTACTAGGGAATTTTTAATGTGACATATAACTGGTTGATATATTAATTAAAATTAAGTCTGTATATTATATACATGCATATTATATATACATACATATTAAAATAAAATGTTGGCTAATAGCAAATGCTATGAAAAATAAATATCAACTTATTAATTACAATCCAAGTTAAATCATTAATTCTAAAGCTATATATATGTTTGGTCTATTGAATTTTATGTTTCAATAAAAGTGTTTTCATAGAAAACCTTTCATGAAGTCTATGTCTGAATATAAGAATTTCTCAATAATCTGATCATGGGAAATAAAATACTTTTCCTCTGTTAATATTATTGTCTAATAATGTCATGATATAATAAATACAGAAATAAAATAATCATTATTGTTTTGGCCTTAATTAATAGTAAAATTACAGTAAAATTTTTACTAATTTACACTAGTGAAAGAGAAAGAACAGTGAATTGATGGAATTCAGAATCATAAAAAAATAGTTTAAAGAATTATGGTTTTATTATGTTCATATAGATATCAAAAGTAGGTTAACAAAGTGATATCAAATGTCCTGAGAAACACTAACTTAATAGATAAAGGGGAATGATTTATACAGTTTCTCATTTATCATGACTTATTATTAATAACATCTTTAGATTTTATTCTCTTAAACAGTTTAGACATGCTCCTTGCAAACACTATTACCAAGGCTTAATTTTTTTTTAAAGCTAGCTGTATTGCCAGGGGTTAGAAATAAGCTCCGGGAAAAGAAAAATAGACTCTTTGCATTCCACCCTCAAAACCAGCTCCTTCTGACAGCATAAAAGAGAACATATTATTCCTGCTTCCCTAGGAATAAAATAAATTTTCTGGTAACTGAAATCAGGAGCTTACAAGACATATACTTGATACAGGCAAAAGCTATAATTCAGGCAATGTGTACAATTTCTAGTCAAGTTCTAGGAAAGTTATTGTGGCTAATCTAAATATTGCCTAGAATATACAAATGACATCTGACTTACTTATGAAATACATTTTTTAATCTTTCTTTAGAAATTTGAGATTGACACAAGGAAGTCTATTACCACTGCCTATTACCTATCTTCTCCCTAGGACTTGGGTGAGAGATGAATTCACTCAATCACTATTTTAAGAAAGATTAAATGAAAGCTTACTTTGTGCCAGGCACTGAGCGAGGTGCTGAGTATACAGTTCAAAACAGATACAGTCTTCATCCTCATGGTCCATAGAGTTAAATGAAAGAGCTAGATACTAAACAATTTGTAATACAAATAAATAATTACAATTGCTATAATGCTATGAAGGAAAAAATAAAGATGTTATAATTGAAATGCTTCACCTGGATCCCAAACAGAGGAATCTGCAAGGATTTGGCCATGTTTTTCTATCCAGGAATGATCAAGATAGAGAAATCTTAAACCCAAAGACATCATTAAACTAGTCATTAGAGAGTACACTTGTTCTAAAGCACAAATAATTTCTTAGGCTTTACCTGTGGCTTAAGTGAAATGAATCTTAGTATCCCCTCTCTCTCTTTTTTCTGTTTATATTCACAAAACCATATTTTGATTACCAACTTAGAATTCCTGGTACTAACTTTACCCTGGGAAGGAAATGCTCTGGACAACACACACAAATATTTTAGTCACTGGAAAAAGTCTTCCACGTTAGAATGTAATATGTGAGTGCAAGAAATTGTTTTTCTTTCCCCCAGCTTTATTGAGATATGATTGACATATATCATATATAAGTTTAAGGTATACAACGTGATGATTTGATACACGTGTATATTGTGGAATAATTATTACAATAAGGTTAGTTAACACTTCCATCACCTCACATAATTACCATTTTTTATAGTGAGAACATTTAAGATCTACTCTCTTAGCAACTTTAAAGTATGTAGTGCAGTATTGTTAACCAGAGTCCCCAAGCTGTACATTAGGTCCCCACAATCTATTCGTCTTAGAACTAGAAGTTTGTACCCTTTGACCAACACCTTCCCATTCTACACACCTCCCACCCTCAGCTCCTGTTTCTATTTCTATATATTTGGAGTTCTTAGATTCCACATATAAGTGAGATCATACAGTATTTTTCTTTCTCTGCCTGACTTTTTTCACTTAGTATAATGGCCTCAAGTTCCATTCATTTTGTCATAAAAAGCAGAATTTTCTTCATTTTTACGGTTGAATAAAATTCCACTGCATATATATACCACGTCTTTTTTATCCATCATCTGTTGATGGTCATTTAAGTTGCTTCCATACCTTGGCTATTGTGAATAATGTTACAGTGAACATGGGGGTGCAGATATCTTTTCAAGATAGTGATTTTATGTCCTTCAAACATATACCCAGAACTGGGATTGCTGGATCCTATCATAATTTTATTTTTAATTAAAAAAAATGTTTTTGAGGAAATGTCATACTGTTTTCAGAAGGAGTCAGCCTATGCTAGAGTGCTCCAGGGCTGGGCTCTGTGGTGAAGTTGGGTGCCCACTTCACTCTCCTCCCACCAGGAGGATGTCTGTTTCTGTACTGGCCTGTCTGGGCTTGGGGAAGCTATGGGGGGGTTAACCTACCTTTCCTACCCTCATCAATGAATCTTTCCTTATTTCTATGCTTCACTTAGGTGCTGTAATCCCTCACCTATATTTGTAGCTCTTGGTAAGGTATTTTCATGCACAGAAAGTTGTTCAAATTGGTGTTGTTTGCTCTGTTTTTGACATGAAGTTTGGATGTGGCGGTGGCTGATGCCTTTTCCCTATATCTGTTATTTTTCCGTTTTTCTTTCATAAGGAGGGAACTATACTGAGTAACCCTGCCAGCCTTTCTCTACGCTCACATTAGCTCTTCCCCTGGGAGAAGTAGTGAGTTAATTTGATAGGAGTTTGGAATGAGAAACTGGGGATGTTGTTCATCTCCTTTGACTACCCTCTATCTTTCCCAAGGAATCATCCATTGACTTCACTTCTGCCTATCTAATTCGTCATAAAAAGCTAATCATTTCTATATTAGTGATAGTTTAAATCTAACTTCTCAAGAAAATAAACTGGAAATTTGTCATTAGGTGCCTTCCCATATGATAAAGAGTATGTTTACATTAATTTTAAATTATTCATCAAAAAGCAAACAAAAGTATTTTCAAAACACTTGAGGTTAGCATAGAGCTCTTAGGGATCTATAAACCTGAGTGAGTAATGAGATCCTCAATAGTAAGTAATACTAAGAAAATAAATAATTTATTGTAAAAATGAGGGGTTTTCTTTTTACAGACTTTTTGGCATTATGTTAAACTTAGACATTTAAGAGATTTGAAGTTTGTGTATAAATAATTAAACACAGATGTATCTTGATTAAAAGGGCAATTCTATTAATTTTTAAACACTTTGATTTATGCCAGAGAGCACTCTGCCTATGTTTTCCTCTAGGAATTTTATAGTATCAGGTCTTACCTTTAGGTCTTTAATGAATTTTGAGTTTATTTTTGTGTAGGGTGTTAGAGAATGTTCTAAATTCATTCTTTTACACGTAGCTGTCCAGTTTTCTCAGCACCACATACTGATGAGACTGTCTTTTTCCATGGTATAGTCTTGCTTCCTTTGTCATAGATTAACTCAGCAGTCCCCAACCTTTTTGGCACAAGGGACCGGTTTCGTGGAAGATAGTTTTTCCATGGACTGGGGTGGAGTGGGGTGACTGTTCAGGCGGTGATGCGAACGATGGGGAGCCCCAGATGAAGCTTCGCTCACTGGCCTGTTGCTCATCTCCTGCTGTGTGGCCCGGTTCCTAACAGGCCGAGGCACCGTAAGTGCGTGGGTTGATTTCTGAGCTTTCTATTCTGTTCCATTGATCTATATGTCTGCTTTTGTGCCATTACCATACTGTTTATTACTCACCCATAAAAAAGAATGAAATGATGCTGTTTGCAGCAACATGGATGGACCCTAGAGATTATCATGCTGAGTGAAGTATGTCAAAGACAAATATCATATAATATCACTTACATGTGGAATCTAAAAAAAGATACAGGGCTTCCCTGGTGGTGCAGTGGTTGAGAGTCCGCCTGCCGATGCAGGGGACACGGGTTCGTGCCACGGTCCGGGAAGATCCCACATGCCGCGGAGCGGCTGGGCCCATGAGCCATGGCCGCTGAGCCTGCACGTCCAGAGCCTGTGCTCCGCAACGGGAGAGGCCACAACAGTGAGAGGCCCGTGTACCGCAAAAAATAATAATAATAATAAATAAATAAAATAAATAAAAAGATACAAATCTAAAAAAAAGATACAAATGAACTTATTTACAGACTCACAGACATAGAAAACAAACTTGTCGTTACCAAAACGGAGGGAGGTAGGGATAAATTAGGAGTCTGGGATTAACAGATATACACTAATATATATAAAATAGATAAAAAACAAGGACCTACTGTATAGCACAGGGAACTCTACTCAATATGTTGTAATAACCTATAATGGAAAAGAATCTGAAAAAAGTATATATTGGATTGGCCAAAAAGTTCGTTCGGGTTTTTCGTACGGTGTTAGAGAGAGAGATATCTGAATCACTTTCCTGTGCATCTGAAACTAACACAACATTGTAAATCAACTATACTTCAATAAAAATTTTTAAAATTTAAAACACTTAACATCTTCACATTTTGTTAAATGCAAATTTATACATATTGAACTAGCCAAGCTATTGACCATAGGTGAAGCTAGACTTTGAAAAGGAAGCTAGAGGTGAATACTTGTGATACTTGTTTGTTTTGCTATTTAGAAACAGAGAGACCTCCTTTTTAACATTTTCTGTTGTGTCTGTCATGTATATTCACTGAGCCATAATATTTATCTCACCCACACCCTCATAATTTGTCTACAAATATTACATACCATATTTAACTTGTGAACTTTTGCCTTCACTTGGCCTAGTCCTATAAAACTATGTGGACTCTTAAATTGTTATAATAGGCTGTTAGAGGACTAGAGACCACTGTCCTGGATACCAATCAACTGCCATTGCTTCCATGGAAGTAGGGATACTCTTGCCATATTACATATTCCTTGGGAGAAAAAAATAGTCAACCTTCGTCTTGAACAATTTTCCACAAATATTATTTGTACTTAGCTTGTTTGTTTTATGTTCACCTTTGAAAAATCACAAAAATTTAAAAACTATGAAAGAGGGTGCTTATTAAGGAACAAATTACTATCACATGATTTTCTTTTTGAAAAAGTTTATCAAGTGGACAATGTTTTTAAATAAAACAGCAAAAGAAAAAACTCTATTTTACACTTGATCTTAGCCAAAAGGCCGAGAAGCGATAAAAAACTCTATTTTAAACCACAAAAAAAAAAACCCTGCTTTGGATGAACCATCTGGGTAAACAATAGCTAGAACAATAGCAGAGAAATGAAAGCAGTAACTTTGTTCCATTTTACCTTCTTATTCTATTCTTTGAAGTCAGTATTTTAATTGACTGCCTGAGTTGGCAACGTCCAAGCTCCCAGTCAGAGCTGGTACTCTCAGACCCCTTCACAAATCTGTGGAGTGGTGCTGTGTTCAACCTTTTAAATGATGGTAAGAATTGAACACATCTATTCCAGCTTCCTGTTTCGTAAAGAGGACAAACTATTTGTTGTGACCCGCACTGTGAAGGGGAGACTCAATTGCTTAAAAATATCTCCTTCAGGAGTAGACAAGTGAAATTTCCAGATTCCTAAAAGTAGAGAGTAAGGATTCAGTAACAGTTTTCTGAAATTTTGTTTGTTATTGTTTTATTTTTGTTGTTTAAGAGCCATTTGTTAAAACAGAGAGGCCTTTTGGAAAATAAAATACCTTAACTTTCTATCATCCTGTGGGTGTTTACATGATTATAATGCTGAATCCAATTAACAAATCTTTAAGCTCCTACAAACATGATATGCAGGTTGACTATGTGAAGGGGAAAATACTTGGAAGAAAGATATGGGATTAGTTTCTGTAAGCTGGGGAGCCAATCTAGCTACAATCCTGCTCTCCACTTTCTAGGCTCCTTATAGGATTGCATGTCTTGTGGCCCTCATAGTTGGGTGAATCATATGACTAGCTCTGGCCAAGGAATGTGAATGGAAATAGTGTGTGCCAATTTTATGGCAGAGCATAGAGGGTTCTCTGTCGTCCTCTTTCCTTTTAACCTGATCATACAATGTTCCAGAAGGTGTCTACACTGGTTGCTCTGGACCTCACAGACAATTCTCAAAAGACATGTACCTTGAGAGAAAAATAAACCTTTTGTTTTCAGTCACTGTGATTTGAGTTTATTATGAAGCATAACAAAGTGGAACCTGATTAATATATAACCATACTTCAATAATTTTTTAGGACCCGACTCTTCTTGAAGATGTGAATGATTAGTCAAACTATATGTACTTTGTCCCATATGGAAATACAGAATGATGAGGCCACTTTTTATCTGTGTATCCATTAACAATTTAAAAAATCATTTTCACATATATTATCTTGCTTATTTTGTAAAATAGTCCTCTTAGAAAACATGAGGAATTATTATTATTATCACCACTGTGAATAAATTGAAGTTAAAAATAGTTGAATAATTTGCTATTCAGCCACAAAGCCAAGGCTTAAATACTCAGATACATTATAATTTGTTGTTCCTCTCCTTCCAGCACTTTCTTTTTCCAAAATCATCAAAAGCACTGTGAATACCCAAAGGGTCTAAGTCATATGCAGTCAGAAATTTAACAGACCAGATCGTATAATGCGAAGTTATATAAACTAAAAAAGAAATGTCCTCCATTAGGATGAAGTCCATGACCACTGAGGACCTTAATTACAGAGCCAGGATCCTTACGTGTAGTAAAGATACATAGTCATTGATTTTGTGCAAGAGGGAACTAGTACAAAATAACACATATTATGAATAACCTCTTTATTTAAAAACTATGGGAAATCACTACTGCACAGCAGAATAAAGAAAAAAGAATGAAAAGAACTGAGGACAGTCTCAGAGACCTCTGGGACAACATTAAACACACCAACATTCGAATTGTAGGGGTTCCAGAAGAAGAAGAGAAAAAGAAAGGGACTGTGAAAATATTTGAAGAGATTATAGTTGAAAATTTCCCTAATATGGGAAAGGAAATAGTTAATAAAGTCCAGGAAGCACAGAGAGTCCCATACAAGATAAATCCAAGGAGAAATATTCCAAGACACATATTAATCAAACTGTCAAAAATTAAATACAAAGAAAGCATATTAAAAGCAGCAAGGGAAAAACAACAAATAACACACAAGGGAATCCCCATAAGGTTAACAGCTGACCTTTCAGCAGAAACTCTGCAAGCCAGAAGGGACTGGCAGGACTTATTTAAAGTGATGAAGGAGAAAAACCTACAACCAAGATTACTCTACCCAGCAAGGATCTCATTCAGATTTGATGGAGAAATTAAAACCTTTACAGACAAGCAAAAGCTGAGAGAGTTCAGCACCACCAAACCAGCTTTACAAGAAATACTAAAGGAACTTCTCTAGGAAAGAAACACAAGAGAAGGAAAAGGCCTACAGTAACGAACCCAAAACAATTTAGAAAATGGGAATAGGAACATACATATCGATAATTACCTTAAATGTAAAGGGACTAAATGCTCCCACCAAAAGACACAGATTGGCTGAATGGATACAAAAACAAGACCCATATATATGCTGTCTACAGGAGACCCACTTCAGACCTAGAGACACATAGAGACTGAAAGTAAAGGGATGGAAAAAGATATTCCATGCAAATGGAAACCAAAAGAAAGCTGGAGTAGCAATTCTCATATCAGACAAAATAGACTTTAAAATAAGGACTACTAGAAGAGACAAAGAAGGACACTACATAATGATCAAGGGATCGATCCAAGAAGAAGATATAACAATTGTAAATATTTATGCACCCAACATAGGAGCACCTCAATACATAAGGCAAATACTAACAGCCATAATAGGGGAAATCGACAGTAACACATTCATAGTAGGGGACTTTAACACCCCACTTTCACCAATGGACAGATCATCCAAAACGAAAATAAATAAGGAAACACAAGCTTTAAATGATACATTAAACAACATGCACTTAATTGATATTTATAGGACACTCCATCCAAAAACAACAGAATACACATTTTTCTCAAGTGCTCATGGAACAGTCTCCAGGATAGATCATATCTTGGGTCACAAATCAAGCCTTGGTAAATTTAAGAAAATTGAACTTGTATCAAGTATCTTTTCCGACCACAACGCTATGAGACTAGATATCAATTACAGGAAAAGATCTGTAAAAAATACAAACACATGGAGGATAAACAATACACTACTTAATAACGAAGTGATCACTGAAGAAATCAAAGAGGAAATCAAAAAATACCTAGAAACAAATGACAATGGAGACACGACAACCCAAAACCTATGGGATGCAGCAAAAGCAGTTCTAAGAGGGAAGTTTATAGCAATACAAGCCCACCTTGAGAAACAGGAAACATCTCGAATAAACAACCTAACCTTGCACTTAAAGCAATTAGAGAAAGAAGAACAAAAAACCCCCAAAGCTAGCAGAAGGAAAGAAATCATAAAAATCAGATCAGAAATAAATTAAAAAGAAATGAAGGAAATGATAGCAAAGATCAATAAAACTAAAAGCTGGTTCTTTGAGAAGATAAACAAAATTGATAAACCATTAGCCAGACTCATCAAGAAAAAAAGGGAGAAGACTCAAATCAATAGAATTAGAAATGAAAAAGGAGAAGTAACAACTGACACTGCAGAAATACAAAAGATCATGAGAGATTACTACAAGCAACTCTGTGCCAATAAAATGGACAACCTGGAAGAAATGGACAAATTCTTAGAAATGAACAACCTGCCAAGACTGAATCAGGAAGAAATAGAAAATATGAACAGACCAATCACAAGCACTGAAATTGAAACTGTGATTAAAAATCTTCCAACAAATAAAAGCCCAGGACCAGATGGCTTCACAGGCGAATTCTATCAAATATTTAGAGAAAAGCTAATACCTATCCTTCTCAAACTCTTCCAAAATATGGCAGAGGGAGGAACACTCCCAAATTCCTTCTACGAGGCCACCATCACCTTGATACCAAAACCAGACAAGGATGTCACAAAGAAAGAAAACTACAGGCCAATACCACTGATGAACATAGACGCAAAAATCCTCAACAAAATACTAGCAAACAGAATCCAACAGCACATTAAAAGGATCATACACCATGATCAAGTGGGGTTTATTCCAGGAATGCAAGGATTCTTCAATACACGCAAATCAATCAATGTGATAAACCATATTAACAAATTAAAGGAGAAAAACCATATGATCATCTCAATAGATGCAGAGAAAGCTTTCGACAAAATTCAACACCCATTTATGATAAAAACCCTGCAGAAAGTAGGCATAGAGGGAAATTTCCTCAACATAATAAAGGCCATATATGACAAACCCACAGCCAACATCATCTTCAATGGTGAAAAATTGAAAGCATTTCCACTAAGGTCAGGAGCAAGACAATGTTGCCCACTCTCACCACTCTTATTCAACATAGTTTTGGAAGTTTTAGCCACAGCAATCAGAGAAGAAAAGGAAATAAAAGGAATACAAATCGGAAAAGAAGAAGTAAAGCTGTCACTGTTTGCAGATGACATGATACTATACATAGAAAATCCTAAAGATGCTACCAGAAAACTACTAGAGCTATTCAATGAATTTGGTAAAGTTGCAGGATACAAAATTAATGCACAGAAATCTCTTGCATTCCTATACACTAATGATGAAAAATCTGAAAGTGAAATCAAGAAAACACTCCCATTTACCACTGCAACAAAAAGAATAAAATATCTAGTAATAAACCTACCTAAGGAGACAAAAGACCTATATGCAGAAAATTATAAGACACTGATGAAAGAAATTAAAGATGATACAAATAGATGGAGAGATATACCATGTTCTTGGATTGGAAGAATCAACATTGTGAAAATGACTCTACTACCCAAAGCAATCTACAGATTCAATGCAATCCCTATCAAACTACCACTGGCATTTTTCACAGAACTAGAACAAAAACTTTCACAATTTGTATGGAAACACAAAAGACCCCGAATAGCAAAAGCAATCTTGAGAACAAAAAACAGAGCTGGAGGAATCAGGCTCCCTGACTTCAGACTATACTACAAAGCTACAGTAATGAAGACAGTATGGTACTGGCACAAAAACAGAAATATAGATCAATGGAACAGGATAGAAAGTCCAGAGATAAACCCACACACATATGGTCACCTTATCTTTGATAAAGGAGGCAGGAATGTACAGTGGAGAAAGGACAACCTCTTCAATAAGTGGTGCTGGGAAAACTGGACAGGTACATGTAAAAGTATGAGATTAGCACACTCCCTAACACCATACACAAAAATAAGCTCAAAATGGATTAAAGACCAAAATGTAAGGCCAGAAACTCTCCAACTCTCAGAGGAAACCATAGGCAGAACACTCTATGACATAAATCACAGCAAGATCCTTTTTGACCCACCTCCTAGAGAAATGGAAATAAAAACAAAAAACAAATGGGACCTAATGAAGCTTCAAAGCTTTTGCACAGCAAAGGAAACCATAAACAAGACCAAAAG
>NW_021703777.1:9243263-9389107 GCF_005190385.1 Monodon monoceros
CAAAAATGGGCAGAAGACCTAAATAGACATTTCTCCAAAGAAGATATACAGACTGCCAACGAACACATGAAAGAATGCTCAACATCATTAATCATTAGAGAAATGCAAATCAAAACTACAATGAGATATCATCTCACACCAGTCAGAATGGCCATCATCAAAAAATCTAGAAACAATAAATGCTGGAGAGGGTGTGGAGAAAAGGGAACACTCTTGCACTGCTGGTGGGAATGTGAATTGGTACAGCCACTATGGAGAACAGTATGGAGGCTCCTTCAAAAACTACAAATAGAGCTACCATATGACCCAGCAATCCCACTACTGGGCATATACCCTGAGAAAACCATAATTCAAAAAGAGTCATGTACCAAAATGTTCACTGAAGCTCTATTTACCATAGCCCGGAGATGGAAGCAACCTAAGTGCCCATCATCGGATGAATGGATAAAGAAGATGTGGCACATATATACAATGGAATATTAGCCATAGAAGGAAACGAAATTGAGCTATTTGTAATGAGGTGGATGGACCTAGAGTCTGTCATACAGAGTGAAGTAAGTCAGAAAGAGAAAGACAAATACCGTATGCTAACACACATATATATGGAATTTAAGAAAAAAAAATATGTTATGAAGAGCCTAGGGGTAAGACAGGAATAAAGACACAGACCTACTAGAGAACGGACTTGAGGATATGGGGAGGGGGAAGGGTGAGCTGTGACAAAGCGAGAGAGTGGTATGGACATATATACACTACCAAACGTAAGGTAGATAGCTAGTGGGAAGCAGCCGCATAGCACAGGGAGATCAGGTCGGTGCTTTGTGACCGCCTGGAGGGGTGGCATAGGGAGGGTGGGAGAGAGGGAGACGCAAGAGGGAAGAGATATGGGAACATATGTATATGTATAACTGATTCACTTTGTTATAAAGCAGAAACTAACACACCATTGTAAAGCAATTATACCCCAATAAAGATGTTAAAAAAATAAATTAATTAAATAAAAAATGTGGAAAAACCACCAAGAATGTTGGCTCTACAGTCCCCCCACAAAGTAGCATTATATGTTTTCTTGAAATTAGGAGTATGGAAATCATGCAGTAAAACTGAAGAAGTTAGTTTTATCCTTTTTATTGGGGGCCACTGGAACAAGTCATATTCACAGAAATTCTCTACATTTCTGTGAATCCTAAGAGAATTCTTGAAAAATAGTAAATAATTACTGATTAGAATGGGGGTGGGATAAGGGAGCAGTAAGAGGAATAACAAAAGTACCATTTAAGTATTTATTTTTAAGAATAAAAGAGACAAAACCACAAATAATAATGAATCCTGTGCGTTCCTTAACATCTAGCATGCTGTCAAAATTGTATGAATTTTGCCTAAATGGATGCTTAAGACTTGGTGTTCATAGGAAATGCTTCTGAGATTTGAAGAAAAATCTGTCTTTTGTCTTAAGAGGGACTCTTAAATGTTTATAGAAATACAGTGGCACTTCTGCAGGCGAACCTGTCACTATCTTTGCATCTAGCCAGGTGTGAATCACAAAGCCTGCATATGCGATTTCCATCACAATGGAAATAAGGAATAAATGAGGTTATTAAATGTAAACTGTCTTAAATGAAACACTTTAACATTCTTCTCTTCAAAGACAATCATAGTTTTTGTTACTAGCCAAGCTTATTTTTTTAAATTGGCAATTCTATGGAATATCTCAATTTGAATATCAATTTAAGATTCAAGATAAAGTGGTATCTCATTTACCATGTTTTTATAGTGAATATGAATTATGCACATGGACCATTTAAATATTTGTGTTTTCTCACAAAATTTAGAGTGTAGGCTTGCACACAAAAATAGTCACTGAAGGGCTTCCCTGGTGGCGCAGTGGTTGAGAGTCCGCCTGCCGATGCAGGGGACATGGGTTCGTGCCCCTGTCCGGGAAGATCCCACATGCCGCGGAGCGGCTGGGCCCGTGAGCCGTGGCCGCTGAGCCTGCGCGTCCGGAGCCTGTGCTCCGCAACGGGAGAGGCCACAACAGTGAGAGGCCCGTGTACCGCAAAAAAAAAAAAAAAAAAAAAAGTCACTTAAAAGTCCCTTCAATTTAATTGTTCCATGCCATCAATTACCTGTGTATATATGTATACAGAATAAGAAGTTTTTCCATCTGAAGGGATTAAGAAACATTTTATTAATACTAGAAATCTATATTCCAGATGTAGAGTACCTGCACCTGTGCCTGCACCCGTTTCTTAAGGATCAGAAAAGGAACAGCAGATACTTTCAGGTGTCAGGGGGTAAAGAATAGGATTTTCCCTACCTGGGCAGGAACAAGCTGTAAGAATAGCTTGTCAATTAGTCAATTGATATTGACTAATTGATATTGACTATCAAGTCAATAGCTTGATATTAGTCAATTCCCAGCTACTAAGGTCTCCAGTATAGTTGATTAATTAGATTTTTTTTAAGTCAGGCAATTTACACCTGTGATATCATACAACTCTTGAGGCTGATGGACCTGAAATCCTTAGGATGTTAAGAGATCCTCCAGGGTAGGAGCAGGAGGGGGAGAGAACAATTCCATGATCTGGTGCAGTCACACTTTTTTATAATGCGTATGGTTTATGTAAATGTTCCATTAACTGGAATGAGTTCTGGAGTACAAATATCAATAAGGGCTGGAGGCATATGGCAGTGATTGTAAAAGACATTTCTGAAAGCTCTGCTCTGGTTAAAGTTTCAGCCAGCCTGCGTAGAGATTTTATTATATCCTGTGAAAACAACTGGTGGACACTACTGAGAATAGAGTGTATCTGAGTACTAGCCTATAGGCCATACAAGTATCTTTAAAGAACTGAACTTAAGTACATCAATGTCCTAATAGGAAATATAGTTTACTTCACATAGTAAGTGTCAATAGTTGAGAAGGGGATCGTAGAGGAGGCTGTGGCCTGGGACCCATAATGAGTGTGAGTGAGAGCACGAAGTAAAGAGAAAGCGTCTTTACAGGTTAAAAAAAATCTGCTCGGTTCAAGTATTGCAAATACCCTAATTCATTTTAAGGTAATAGTTCTAAGATAGTTGTTTTCATTGTTTACCAACGGATTGGGGAATGCTACAGAAAATTTTTAAATCTGAGCACATATTTTAGAAGTTATCCTAACAACTCAGAGATTGAATTTAAATGGGAACCAGTTTCTCGAACTTCTAATTTATATTTCTTCCCAGGAAGGGATAACACCTTAAGTACAATAATGAACTAAATGGAGTCTTAGTTTTTCTTCTTCTCACAATATATGTGGGTTTTCTCCTTGTTTGACAAAGTCGTTAGAAGCAATAAAAAAAAATCAACCTCCAAAACTTCACTGTGGCCATCACTGGCAAAGCTACCATAAACTTTCTCTTAATAAAAATCAATTGTTCAATTTTCCATTTCAGTGCACTAGAACACTCACCCAGAAAATGAAATTTATGTATAACCTATCGATCTAGATGGATGGCATCTTGTTCATGAGGGAAGCAAAGAGCTCTGGATAAGGAATATGAAAATCTGAGTTTCAGTTTTTCTCTGTCTCTTACACTATAACTAGGACATTGCAGAAATGTAGGATCAAAGTTCCTTGTCCATAATGTTAGAACTAAGTTATTTTCTAATTTCATAAACTATGAAGTTCTATGAACTATGAATGCCATGAGGGCGTTCTAGAGGTACCTGATGTAAACTTACTCAGCAGAATTAAGGCCCCTAAGGTTCTAAAACCTTTCGTTTGACTCATTTGGCAAATATCACTTGGACTGAGGGAAAATAACTATTAGTTGGAGGCTTCTGGACCCTTCCTTAGCATTCCCATCACTCATTCACTATACATAAGTCTACATCAATACCTAAATCTATGGGAGATGGTGCTAAGAAATGCTGTTAGTGTAAATTTATTCACTGATTGATTTAATCAAACATTCAACAAGTATTTACTGAGTAATAATTACTTTTAAGGCACCATTTTAGAGAGACTGTATACAAGAAGAAATTCTGTGCTGTCACAGAGCTTATGTTATATTAAATGCTAGTGTACTTCATAGCAAGGATGGTTAGATCCAGGTATCAGGAGTCTGATCTGGAAAGAGACCCCATTCCAGACATTACTGCCAAAGAAAAAGGCCATGGCCTTGACAAGGCATGGTGGAAGGCATAGCTGCTGAGATTCACCAACAATCAAAACTGGACTGTAGGGCTTCCCTGGTAGCGCAGTGGTTGAGAGTCCGCCTGCTGATGCAGGGGACGCGGGTTCGTGCCCCGGTCCGGGAAGATCCCACATGCCGCGGAGCGCCTGGGCCCGTGCGTGAGCCATGGCCGCTGAGCCTGCGCGTCCGGAGCCTGTGCTCCGCAACGGGAGAGGCCACAACAGTGAGAGGCCCGCGTACCGCAAAAAAATAAAAAAACTGGACTGTAAGTTTTCAAAATATATGTTCCCTGATATGTCAGTATTAATTATGTTTATTATGAATAATTATATCTGAGAAAAGTAATTGGAATATCATTAAGCCCAGAATAGTTATGTTTCAGGTCTCAAAGAAAATTTTTGATTATTTAAAAACTTATCTTTAATTGTGAGCATACAAACCCATAAATATACAATATTTATACCAGCTAGTTTTTGGCAAGAATTCTACGCCTTTTTTTGTTCGTTTTTTCTACTCTCTCTAGCCCCAATTTTTAGCATCCTCTCCTCCTTTTCTGAGACTCTTGTTCCTCGAATATCCAGTGTCAGAGGAAAAGTTCTCATGAATACATTCACAATAGATGTCAGGGGATTGGCTAAAATACATCTAAAGGTGAATGTGAATTTTAAGAAGCAAACGGAGGAAGGCAATGCATAACATAACAAATATCTTGTTAATAGTAGATTCTCAGGCATCCAATGAGAAGTTGTTTCAGGGAGAATGAATATATAGAGGAGTCCCTAATTTGCTTATGAATGACATCCATTGTTCCTCCATAGTTGTTTAATTCATTACACAAACACTTATTGAACATGCTTCATGTAACAGGTATCTGGTCTACTGGTGGAGACACACATGCACACACACACACAATTCCTATTCTTATGGACCTCACTCAGAGTGAAAGTAGCAACTGCTTTGGTCTGCCAATACCTTCTCTCCATCATTTACCGGCATGAATTAACCCTAGGATAAGCCAATCACAATTGTTTACATTATAGTCAGTCATTTTCATTTGTCTGATGAGGGGTAGAGGAGGCAATGCACCAATGATTTCCTTTATGAGGACTTTTAGAATGTATTTGAAGCTAGATTACTTCATACTAGTGTCTACAAGAAGATAGACAAACTCCAGCTGGTGTGACCTCCACAACTCTCCTGGATCCAATCTATACTGAGGATTACTTGATTATCTCTTCTCTTTATTCTTGGAAAAATAACCGGCATCTTATCAATACTTTCCTTTTTTGCTTTCAATTGAAGAACTTGAAGTTTTACAGAGTGTACATAGAACTAAGATGCTAATCAAATCATTATGAATATTGTAATGTATGCCATGGAAGAAAAATGACACGGAGTTATGGGCCCTTGTAAACAGGGATAAAATAGTTTGGAAGTTTAATAGGAGGTATCCTTAAGAAAATGACATTAAATGTGTGTTACATTCCAGGTAGGTGAAGAAATGGGTCTAAAATTGCCTATTCTTAATTAATTAATTTAGAATTTGAACCTAGCTCTGTTAACATGGTTTCAGTGCCATTTTCTTGAAACAAATCATGGAAACTTTAGGTCTCCGAAATCCGGTTTCCTAGCAATTTAGTATCTTCTGGAGTTTTGATGACCGACAGGGTGAGGGGAAGTGAAGCATATTATATGATACCACTTAAGTTCACCCTGCTATAGATGTAACTCTTCTCCCGGGGAAATAATACAGAATCTAGATCAGGAGAAGAAAAACACAAAGCTCTTTTTGTCTATCTATTAGCAACTGGTTCCATCTTAGGGTTGCCTCACAGAATTCTTGTAATCTAGTAGACGTGAGTTCAGAGGCCACTTTGCCTGAGAAGGAAGTACTGAGTCAGCAATTCTTATTTGTTGGTGGGAGGACAAGAAATGGCCCATGCAAAGTGTGGGGAGTAATGTTGGTAATGTGTACTCTGCTATCTTCCCCTGGCAATAATCCCTACCAGTGCAGACAGTCAAAAAATAAAGCTATAATCTGGATCTAAAAGTTTGGAGAATGTGAGACAGTTATAATCCTCTAGAACACTTGTTGCTTCTGGATAAACCCTTTTTCTCATGAGAAAGAATGAAATCATTTGGAGCCTTCTCTCTTTATTATATTATCACATCTTTGAAAAACATCTTGAGATCAGGAAAATGTTGAGAACAGCGAATGGAAATAAAGAACCAGAATTTATGGTTAGAGCCATAAAAGTACTGTTTCTTCTTTTAAGACAGCAAACTTTTTGTTGATGTTTAGATACACTGATCAGTTGGCATTATAACCAGTTTATTCATAATTAGCAAGAACTACTATCTATCCAGCCCTGACTTTTGTCAGAAAACATTAGCTTCATTTAATCCTAATAAAAATTCTATGAAGCAACGATTATTACCACTATCACCAGTTTTAGAATGAAGAAATGGACAGTTTAAATAGCCTGGCAAAGGTCACAGAGTTAAAAAGTACTGGAGGTATGATTAAAAATTTCTATCAGATGCCAAAGCCCATGCTTCTCCCACAGTACTAACCTGACTTCTAGGGGTTGAGTGGGATTTTTAACATCATACATATGTGCTTATTTATTCCTACATTTATACTGACATTTGCGAATTTTATAAAATAACCTTCAACTCATATTGCAATTAGGATAACAGGGGTTACGGTGAGACACTCCCAACGTGTATAAAGACGATTGCCCTCAGGAGAGTTCACATCATCAAATCCAAATAAAACTGCTATGATTAGCTATCTGCATTAGAAAATCAAAATGCTGTCCATCAGCTGTGTGCTGGTGTTAAGACCACAGGAGATCTGAGAATCACTTCGGAGACAACACTTTCTGTATCTGTCATCAACCACATGCAGATGCAACTGGTTGAACCTATTTGGAAAAAGACTGTGGGAAGAGAAAAGAGGTGCTGAGCCATGAAAGCATGAGAAGAGGAAAGTCTCAGAAGTAAACACTAGCAGAGCATCTCCTCCCTGCTGTGGACAGAATGAATATTTGCTAAGCAGGATCAAGGAGGAAGGTGTCCTTTGCAAGAGCATCCCGCTAGGAGGTGAAAGAACTCAGGCTACCTTAGCTAAACGTCACTTAAGATAAACTGACTTTTGTTCTGATGCCAATCTCGTTACTGTGGTTGGCCAATTTAAGTATTCTGGTCAAATGAATGGTTGTAAAGTAATGTATTGATATTCTGGTTTATGTACAGCTTCTGTGTGCTGGTTAATATGAGTCTATTTCTACAAATGAGAGAAAATGAGAAGTTCTCTCTTGTTCTGCAGATTAAACCCTGACTATAGTGAATCAAACTGGTAAAGGCCAATTTCTGGGAACTTTCTGAACAAGCAGACACCTATGTCCATGTTACCCTCTTTCATCTTATTTTTCACATTTTTTAAGACTTTTACAATGCCTATATGTATTTTTTTATTGGAGTATAGTTGATTTACAATGTTGTGTTAGGTTCAGGTGTACAGCAAAGTGATTCAGTTATACATATACGTATATTCATTCTTTTCCCATAAGGTTATTACAGAATATTGAGTAGAGTTCCCTGTCCTGTACAGTAGGTCCTTGTTGGTTATCTATTTTATGTATATTAGTGTGCATAGGTTAATCCCAAACTCCTAATTTATTCCCCCCGCCATGTTTCCCGCTTGGTAACGGTGAGTTTGTTTTTGAAATCTGTGAGTCTGTTTCTGTTTTATAAATAAGTTCATTTATATCATTTTTTAAAAAATTAGATTCCACTTATGAGTGATATCATATATTTGTCTTTGTCTGACTTACTTCACTTTGTATAATCTCTATGTCCATCCATGTTGCTGCAAATGGCATTATTTCATTCATTTTTCTGTCTGAGGAATATTCCATTGTATATATGTACCACATCTTCTTTAACCATTCCTCTGTTGATGGACATTTAGGTTGCTTCCATGTCCTGGCTATTGTAAATAGTGCTGCAATGAACAATGGGATGCATGTCTCTTTTTGAGTTATGGTTTTCTCAGGATATATGACCAGGAGTGGGATTGCTGGGCCATATGGTAGTTCTATTTTTAGTTTTTTAAGGAAGCTCCATACTGTTCTCCACAGTGGCTGTATCAATTTACATTCCCACCAACAGTGTAGGAGGGTTCCCTTTTCTCCACACCCTCTCCAGCATTTATTGTTTGTAGACTTTCTGATGATGCCCATTCTGACCTCATTGTACTTTTAAATTACATTTCTCTGATAATTGGTAATGTTGAGCATCCTTTCATGTGCTTTTTGGCTATATCCGTATGTCTTCTTTGGAGAAATGTCTATTTAGATCTTCTGCCCATTTTTTGATTGGGTTTTTTTTGACATAGAGCTGCATGAGCCATTTGTATATTTTGGAGATTAATCCCTTGTTGGTCACTTTGTTTGCAAATATTTTCTCCCATCCTTGTCTTTTTGTTTTGTTTATGTTTCCTTTGCTGTGCAAAAGCTTCTAAGTTTAATTAGGTCCCATTTGTTTATTTTTGTTTTTATTTTCATTACTCTAGGAGGTGGATTGAAAAAGATACTGCTGTGATTTATGCCAAAGAGTGTTCTGCCTACATTTTCCTCTGAGAGTTTTACAGTGTTCAGCCTTACATTTAGGTCTTTGATCCTTTTTGAGTTGATTTTTGTGTATGGTATTAGAGAATTTTCTAATTTCATTCTTTTACATGTAGCTGTTACAATTCCTGTATGTATTAATAACTATATCATGGGTACCAAAAACCATTTAGTAGAAGTTGCCTGTTAACGTATTTGGGGTACTTCACTGTGGCCTAATCAATTCTAAGGGATTTTTCTCCTATCCTCTAATCTCACCCACCCAAGGTATGTACTGATGAAGAAAACAAGAATTTTGCAAAAATTTTGGTTTATACATATGTATATATTTCTAACTAAGGTGTGTGTATAGGGTGATGCAGAACTGAAAAAGGATTCCATGGATTTATGATTTTCAAACTTATTTTAGAATTCTGTCAGAATGAATGATTATACCCCTTTAACATGATATAGTAAAGAAAATAATTTTGATAATCATTACCTTTGAATGATATAAAAACTCTAGGTATTGAGGAGAAGCAGGATTCTGCTTGTCCCACTTGTGCTTCTCTGCACTGGCATTTGCGCTTCTTTATTACACTAGCAATCTCCGCAGAGGAAGCTAATCAAAGGCTATGCAAACTGAAACCTATGGGATGGAGACTGAGACCAGAGGTCTCCTTTGAGGGCTTCCCAACGTATTGCATCTTTAGACTTGTTACTTGGTTGCCTCCTCCTGCCGGCCTCCACCCCTTCCTTACGCCATCACTCCCCTCACTCATAAGAACCACGGATGGAAAAAGGCATGGCTCACTGATGTCCGGCAGTCATTAGCTCATGTATGCCACATTCAAAGGGACCCTTAGTTCTATCCTGCTAACAATGTGTTGGGTTTAAAAACTGGGGCTGGTGGTAGCCTGCTGCTTCCTCTCCCATTCCCCATAACCTTATTCTCTATTTCTTGCTCACTGTTCAGTCGGGCAATTCAACATAAATGTCACTGTATTTTCTACAGGTGCAGAATATGTTATGCTATTCCACAAGAACTTAGCCCCACTATCCATTGGTAGCTATTTACTGTTGCTGAAGAGAAAAATAATACACGCACATATACACATGCAAAAATGCACCCTTGTGGAAGCTCTGAGGGAAATAAAATAAAAAGAGTAAGAGATATGAGAGTAGTTCTAGAAGTGGCACTTGATAAAGAAACAGAAGTGTCAGCTCTACAAAGTAAAATACTCAATAGGGAGGAAGATGGCTTATTTCAGAATTCTTACAGCCATGGAATCCTTATTTAGCTTGGTGGCTTGCTGATCAGTAAAGAAAATGACTGGAAATGTACTTGAGTTTGACTAAACAGATTGCCTGAGATCTGGAAGTCAAGATGTTTCTTGCCTGGTATCACATCACAATGTCCCCTATACCTCCTTTGCCTGGCTAGAAGCAACAGTAAGCAGTAATTCTATATTGAAAAGCAAACACCATTTGGCAAATTACAACCATCATTCAAACCAAAGGTGTCTACATAATACTTATCCAAAGAAAAATAGGTTTTGCATTTTCCTATTTAGCATCAACAATCACTAGAACACATTAAAGAACATTTGTATCTCAAAACATGTCTACCTTTTTTAAAGTTTAGGTACGTTTTATGATTTGTCATCAGTGTGATTTTTTTTTTCACATTTATGTCACAGTGTCTGACATCTCTTGCAAGAAACCAAGAGACAAATGAGGACTAAAAAAAATGAGGGATTATATCTACAACTTAGATGTATTTTAACTCTCAGGTGGCTCTGTACCTGCAAAAACGAAACAAACAAACAAAAAACCACCCTGGATTTATAACATAGTTTAAAAAATTTAGATTTATTGTTTCATTTTAGTCTCATGAAAGTACTAACTTTTATTGTTTCTTTGTGCAAATGAAAAAGCTAGGCACGGAAATAAATGGCCTGTTCATTGCCACAGGGCTACTCAGTGGATGAGTGGACACAGCCCGAGAGGAAATTCAAATTCTTTTCTGTGTACCCAAGTCCTTTTTGTCTCCCCTTCTCTTCCATGTATATAGAAAACCTGAAATCTGATAGCTGATCATAAAAGAGAAGGAGATAAGTTAATATAAGACGTTTTCTCAGCAAGTAGAGAAGTGTGCTTACATCACTAAAGATGAAGCTTTTCATAAAGAATGAAAGGTTTAAGTCTCTTAATTCCATCTGGAGGTTCAGATTAATTATCCTTTTCAGTCAAGGTCACTGACAGCGTAAAGAATTTCCAGGTCCCCTAGAGCCAAGTGTTATCTTTCTCATACAGCAACCATGGATGCTTAAGTAAATCAATACATGGCAATTAGCAGGTAATTGGCATGATTTTTAAGTAGAAATAAGATATGATGATCCTGCTGTAGTCCACATCTGGCCAGCCATGGGTGAACAACTGCTGCTATCTTGCTGTTGTAATAAAAAGATCCATTTCAGCAGAGAGAGAAAAAGGGTTATCAAAAAATAGAAAAAAAATCAGGATACACAATTTTCAAATGTCGCTGCTTTTAAAAACTTATGTGACTCAATTTTATATATTTTTTGAATAGCATGCCTCTAGAGAAGAGTGATTTCTGTAATGTATTTTTTTATTTTAATAGACTTATTTTGTGGAGCAGTTTTAAGTTTACAGAAAAATTAAGGAGAAAGTACAGAGTTCCAATTTACACACACACACACACACACACACAGTTTCCCTATTATTAATATATTAATATCTTGCATTAGTGTCGTACATTTGCTACAAAAATATTGAGACACTATTCTTAAAGTCCACAGTTTACATTAGGGTTCACTCTTTGTGTTGTACAATTCGATAGGTTTTGAGAAATGTATAATGCCATGTATCGTCTGTGTATCAAAGAGAATACTTTCACTGACCCAAAATTCCCATGTGCTCTACCCCGAACCTCTAGATAAGATTCTGTTATATTGTATTGTTATGCATGAAACTCTAATGTGATCGTATTTTGACCTTAAAATTCTATTTTATAGGTATCACAAGATTGATTTAGGAGCTAGAATAGTGTGATTTCTTAGAATATCTTTGATATTCTTTCATGAATATACATCATTTCCATAAATTGTTGTGAGTACTACTGTAACAAAGTAAGATTTTAAAACCTTGTCCTTAACTCAAAGAATTTGCAATTTAGTTCAAATTAATAAATGAATGGATGGAAAGTTAAATAATACAAAGCCTCAGATGGCAGGCTAGAAAGCAGTAGGATTAAGTGCTGAATGAGTGACACTGATAAAACTGGGGAGGGTTCAATGGAGCAATGGCACACAGGGTCATGAGGTTAAGAGAAAGCCTTAGTGGATTAGGAGGGACTTGAAGAGGAGAGGGATATGGACAGTTTAACAGAAAGGAGGACATTCAAGGCAGGTGAAAGAGCTTGGTCAAGACTGGATGGCACGTGATTTGTATGCTGTGCATCTAGGCTGCTCTCGGAGCACAGGAAGGTTGTGAGGCTGCATTTGGTCCCATCCCATCTACCAAACACCTTTGCTCACATTCCTCACCGAGAACGTACCAATTTCCTGGTGGCACTGCAGAAGCATCCCCTCTGCTCCTAAGACTGACTGTTTTTGCCTTCTCAGCTCTCCTTACTTCAACCCTAAAAAATCCCTTCCTAGTATAGACAAAGCCTTTATCACTTCATAATACTATGTGCAGGAATTCCAATATGGCCTTAAGCTTTCAGGGAAAATAGCTAAAAGGGAAGTAGATGTCTCTCTCTTTTTTTCTTTTCCTAGTCTGCTTCAGATGCCCTCTAAGGCAAAGAAGTACAGGCATCTCCATGTTTGGGGTGGTTTAGGGCAAAAGGAAGAAAGGGGAAATATAGGGAGGAAAAAACCCCCACAAAACTTAGGTTAATGTCTCAAAAATCCCATCTTACTACAGAAATGACCAGACTCAAATACTATCCCAAATTTGTTTCACAATTAATTTCAGAACCAGAAATGTCTGATGTAACTAAGATACATCTGGTTCCCATCTCCTAGAAATGTTGAAAGTAATTTCTAATGACAAGGAACAAAGGACTGAGGAATGAATGACTCATGTTAATAGACTTCAAAAATGAGGCAGCATAAGAGGCAACAGGACAGGTTTAACAAGGGGGCCCCGGGACAGGAAGTTAGCTTCAGAGAGATTTGGCCAGTAAGACGTTCTGTCTAGGGAAACAGATTGGATTTCTGATCTGTTTGGATTTCCCCAACAGGGAAGTCTTGGGCCATTAGTGTAAGAAGCAAGTCGTTAAGTTAGGGAAGTAAATTATATTAGGATAAAATAAGTATCCTAGGTTGATGTGAGCAATTTGTAACATGTAAACCTTTAAGAACTTGAAAAGACAGTAAAAAGTCTGTGCTGTGATCAAGGACACAAGCTCTGCCCCTTAATAAAGATATTTCCTGCTTTATATAATTGAAACAAGGTAAAAGAGTCCCAGAGGCAGGCATTCATGATGCCAGGGCAGACAACTCAGATGTGCCAGGCGTGAAGTAGGGATAGATGAGCAGAGATTAGACGCAGGCTAATTAAAAGGAAACTATTTATCTACTCACAGAACTTCTGACACCAAATGTGTGGGTTTTCCACATCAAACAATTTTCCAGTTCTTTGTGAACACCAACTGGGTGTCCCACAATTTAATTCATTCTGACACTAGCACAACTTAGCGCAGGTGCCTCATGTTAAGGGCTCAGTCCCACAAGATTCCCCCCATTTCAGACAACGATTGCAAGTTGTAGGTTCCCAGATTACCCAGACTCTGTCCAACTTGGCTACAAACTGGGTGTTCTCAAGACCCCCTCCTCAGGTTTGATAATTTGCTCCCTGAATGACTCATACAACTCGGGGAAACATCTACTTATGTTTACTGGCGTGTTATTAAGGATACTACAAAAACACAGGTGAATAGGCAGATGAAGAGGTACATAGGGCAAGGTCTGGGATGGTGCTGAGTGCAGGAGTTTTTGACCCATGGAGTTGGAATGCAAAATCCTTCTGGTACATGGATGTAAGCTCTCCAAACCCTGTCATTTAGGGATATGCAGACTTTATCATGTAAGTGTGATGGATGACTAACTCAACTTCCATCTCCTCTTCCCTTCCCCAAGGAGGGGGTAAGGGTGAGGCTAAAATTTCCAAACTTCTAATTATGGCTTGGTCTTTCTGGTGCCCAGCCTTCATCTAGAGGCCCACCAAGTATCTCCTCATTAGAACAAACGTTTCTCCTATCATCCAGGAAATTCCAAGGGATTTAGGAGCCCTGTATCAGGATTCAAATTGGGGCCCATGACCAAGTATTAAAACAAAGATGCTCCTAGCACCCCTATCACTCAGGAAATTATAAGGGTTTTAGGAATAAGGGACAGAGATTGAATATATATTTCTCATTATGTCACACTACTATGTTTGTATTGTGTTCGTCTGAGTCAGAAAGGAAATGCTCGTGGCTTTTTAGTTTCACTTACACTCAGAAATGTAGCCTTCAATATCTATCACACTGTCTGTTCCTAGCACACTGTGTGAAACACAGTGGCCATTTAGTAAATATCTGGTAAATAAATCCAGGATTTTTTTTTTTAATGTTGAGCCTTCTTTTAATTTATTTATTTTTATTTTTGGCTGTATTGGGTCTTCGTTTCTGTGCGAGGGCTTTCTCTAGTTGTGGCAAGCGGGGGCCACTCTTCATCACGGTGCGCGGGCCTCTCACTGTCGTGGCCTCTCCCGTTGCGGAGCACAGGCTCCAGACGCACAGGCTCAGTAGTTGTGGCTCACGGGCCCAGCCGCTCCACGGCACGTGGGATCCTCCCAGACCAGGGCTCGAACCCGTGTCCCCTGCATTAGCAGGCAGACTCTCAACCACTGTGCCACCAGGGAAGCCCTAAATCCAGGATTTTAATGTGGATATAACTAATGGAGGAGTCCCAGTTCACTGATAGCTTTGTTTTTTAGTAGATTAAAACAAGCTACATTTATTATCTCACAGTTCCTGTGGGTCAGAGTCTGGGTACTGTTTAGCGAGCTCCCCTGCTATGGGTCTCATTAGGTGACAAATAATGTGTGAGTGGGCTGCATGCTTTTCAGGAATGTAGGGTCCACTTCCAAGCTGTTCCAAGCGGCTGTTGGCAGAAGTCAATTCAGCTGCTGGCAGTTACAGGACTGAGGCCCTTGTTTTCTTGTTTTTGTCAGGGGGGGACCCCTCTCATCTGCTAGAGGCTGCGTGCAGGAGCTTCCACAACATGGCAGCTTGAGTCTCCAAGGCTGTCAGGATCACTTCTCTTTAAGGCTTTCAATTGATTAAGCCATGCCCGCCTAGAATAATCTCCCTTTTGACTAACTCCAAATTAACTAATTGGGGACCTTCCTTACACCTGCAAAGTCCATTCACCTTTGCCATATCCTCATCATGGAATTTTAGAATTCAGCCTGGATCAAGGGAAAATTGTCCAAAGTTCCCCTCTGATGTCAGCTTGTAGAAAACATTACAATATTATTGTCATTTCTAATATTTTAGCTAAATTGAGGTATCACAAACAAATTTGTAAATTTTAATCACATGACCAGGTATCATAAAATCATTGAAATATTAGAGAATAAATAGAAAAATACCTTAGTCCAATTCCTTCTATCTACAAATACAATTTGTTCTCCATTACCCCAAATTTTTTTTGGAGATATAAGCATTCAGTATTAAATGGAATTATTTAAAAGTGCTTGAAACTAGAGGTTAACTGATTTTTATTGACATTATCACAGAAACTCAAAATCAGGTCCACCAAACAATTTTACTCACATCACAACCCCTTTTTTCAGATCTGAAGAGAACATGATGAATGTAGCATCATTTGGGTCATAGACACTCAGCTATTTTTCTGCAGATACTACTTGAATGAACATTTTGATATGTGAAAATGCAAGGTTAGCTCTTTTCTTGATTTCATTTTACTTTTGTTGAAGTGTTCAGTTATTAGACAGAGTATATTTCCTGGAAATACTTTTAAACCAGTCTTTAAGGTGAGGTACTTTTTCTATGGTGTAGGTGATTTATATTAGTTTTAACACTGTCACTTTAAATTTTTTTGTGCTCAACCTGTAAAGAATGAACTTTTAGAAAATAAAAGTATGTCAGTGGGGAAACTCAGAGTGATTTTTCTCTGCTGGAAGGATTAAATAAATGTAGAGTTTCAAGCAGGTTTAGGCAGTGAACTGTAAAAGACTAAGAGAATGTGAGGGCAAAATAATCTATCTTCCATCACCACCTGATCGTGTTGCCAGTGCCATACTCTGGAAGTAGCAATGAGGTTACATCTTCTTTTCTCTGCCTCTCCAGCAGCTGAGAGCCGGAGCCCTTTCTACCAACACCTCCTGACAAATCAGGGCACTGCTCACTGTTAGTAACAGGATAAGGCACGTAACCTAAGAGCCTGGCCACCCCGTTAGCTCTTTCCACGTGAAGTTTTCTTATAACTTGTAATACCTGCCTCACAGGTTTGCTGCTGAGAGTCTGACAAGAGAATATTTACAGAAGTGTTTTGTAAACAATAGTCAATGTAAATGTCAGTTATGTATAATATAGCCCAGGAAGTACACAGACATATATATATGTTTGTGTGTGTGTATATATATATATGCATATTACACATATATATGCATATACACACACTGTAAGAATATAAATCACTTCCTTCTCTTCACAGCAAAATCATTTTTAAAAACTCTTGTCTGATAATTCTATGAACTTGTATAGTGTCTTTCCTCTTGTGTACTCTGAAAGGGTTTTATAGTAAAATAAAATAAAACCTAAAGTCTGTAACACTCCAGAAACTTAACTAAGGTCTTTCATAGGTTAATGCCTCATTTATTTCTTAAAACAACCATATGACATAGGTATTATTATTTTAATTAACGAAGGAGAAAAGTAAATGCCAGAGGCTTTCATTAAATTTTTAATAATTGTATTCTTGATTCAGACATAAGAGGAGAAACACCACATGAAGGATCCACACCTTTGGATTTATGGTAATTAAAACCACAAGCTGACGGTTGAGATATGTATAAGAATTTATTTGATAAATAGGTGTTATTTTCCTCACCAGTAGATGAGGAAATTGAAGGAGTTTTAATAATTGTCCAATTTGAAGATTCGATCAGATAGGCTTGAGCTAAAATTTGTGGTACTTATATTTACTTCTTTATTCAATATATTTCTAGAGGATCTTCTAAGACAGAAGTTCTGAGCAAAATTGCCATAGCCACTGCTATCATGGAGTTTGCAGCTGAAGGGGAGAAACAGAAACTAATCTAGTAATCAAACAAGAAAATGTAACTGACTTACCATACAAGTCTCAGCAAAATGTCTCCCTAGAGAACCCCATCCCATCTCCACTAATGGTGTGGCCTCCTCCCTTCACCACCACCCTGTTAGACTGTCCTTGCAGCACTTATTTGTCTGTTGACTTGGGTTTTTGTTTATTTATTGCATGTATCCCACTAGAATAGAAGCTCTTGAGAGCAGGGATCTTATCTAATTGACTGTTGTTCCCCAGCGCCTGGAATCATGCCTGCCTGTCCTATAATTTAATTATTCATTAAATGTTTGTTGAAAGAAGAGAGGAAAGAAGAAGGGCTCCTGAGGGGAAGTACGGAGTGCTGTGAGGATGTATTTTATTTACCTGATAGGAGAAATCAGAGATATTTGAGGAAGTCACACTTGAATTGCAACTCTGATGAATGAGGTCCTAAAGGAATGGACAGAGAGAGAGAGAGTATATATGCGTGTGTGTGTGTGTGTGTGTAGAGAGAGGGCAGCAGGGAGTTTTACAAAGAGCAGGGAGTGTGTGCAAAGGCCTGTGGTCCAAAAGAACATGTCAAATAAAGAAGGGAAAGGAGGCCAAGGGCAATTAACGTGCACAGTGTGGCAGAAGTAGGTTGGGCCAGGGCCTTGTAGCAATTTTGACTTTATCTGGAGAGCAATGAGGGGCAACTGAAATATTTGAACCAGGAAGGAAGTGTCATGATGTTCGCATTTTCAGCAGGATCATTTTTTTGATATGGAGAGAAGAGAGGAGAGGGACAGAGCAGCTGCAGAGATCCCGGTTTAGAGTCTCTGAAATAGTCTAGAAATGAGGCCAAAGATGTTGGATGACCTTTAGATGATGGCGATGAGAAAAGTGGTTGAACTCACGAGCTCTTTACAAGAGAAAACTATTCAGAATCTGTGATAGAGGGGAAACACAGGGCAGAGGGGCTGGCGACGGGGGGGGGCCCTAACAGGTCTCTGGCCTGTGCAGTAAAATGGATGGCGATGCTGTCTTTGACAGTGAGCGTGGCAGAGGAGGGGGAACGGGTGGCGTGGATCTCTGCCTCTTCTTTGTATGTGGGTATCTCCTCGGTCTTGAAAGATTTGGTTAGGGCAGAGCCACGAGCCTTCACTTCAGTCTGCTCTGCACAGGAACCATCATATTGCTTACTTTCAATAATGATTTTTTGAACTGGAAAAGCCTACATCCATATGACTACAAATCTTGAACTAATTTCTGAAAATGCTTATGTTATTAAATCAATTCTTCATAGATGTCAAGTTCCAGATAGTGTTTTTAACTATACTAACTACTAATCCTGAAGACAAAAATGACATGCACCCTTACGAGAAATTTTCTTCTCATTTTAGACTCAAGAATAGTATCTTGAAAAATATAAGTAGCTCTTTTCATTTTAACACATCTATCTGAACATTCCCAAGAGTTTCAAAGAATGAAGGGGGATAACTGGAAATGGGTAAATATTGGAATAAGAACAACCAGCACCTAAACTGTGAAAGTAGAATAGGATCTCATTATATAATATAAGAAGAATTACAAAACCCACGGCACAAAGGAGGTCTGTGTCTTTTCTTTTGATGTTCCTGTGTAGTGAAACTGCAATTAGTGGTAATAGGAGTTGCATGTGCAGCTCAAAGGGGCTTGATGCAAGATTGCAGCAGGGTACAAAATGGTACAAGCAAAATCCCGTTTTCATTACCAACATATAATTTCATTGTCTCCTTTAGATAGCATAATTCTTCTGTTATCAGAATTCCCCCAACCCATTACATCACAAATGGATTATAAATGCATTATAAGTTCATCCAAGCTGATAAAAAATCAAATGCAGCAAATTGATTTGAAGGGAAGGAAGGGTTTAGAAAATGGTAGTCAAGTTGTATATGAAATGTTGCCTACTCCCCTGCTCTTATGGTTTCAAGTAATACATGCTTATGCTTAAAGACAAATACTCTGATCTGATATAGAAGCATCTTTTTTTTTTAGGTTCTGGTTTTAATATGCTAGATTTTTCTAAAGCAATGGCAATCGCTTAAATTTTATAATCTGGCATTCCTTCCTTCCTTCCTATAATAGGTTCTGTAGCATTTTCCTAGAATTGACCTGCTTTTAACACTCTTGCTTAGCTCTGTGTAGAACTTGCATACATGTTAACATGCATTACAAACATTTAGAGAAGCATAACCATTTAAATCGATATAAATATCATATGTGTATATAATAGATGTGTAAATATGTAACTAAACCAGATGGTTCTCCACACTGAGAATTTATTTATATACACATAATAGCACCGTACACAAATAAAGCTTTTTAGTTATAAGCAAATTTGTTAAGCATATCATAGTATTCGTGCTATTTCTCTTCCTTAAAAAGTATCAAAGTATTTAACCATTTAATCTTTTAAGTTAAAAGTCCTCCATTTATTCAAGCAGTTTCTATTCTCCTCTGCATTTTAATGCCAATCTTTCTGTCACAGAATAAAATAATAAATTTATTTTCACCCTATAAAAGACTTTTGTGTTCATTATGTAATACACAATAAACTTTAATTCATGTTAATAATTCTGCTAAGAATATCATGGTGAAAATGGGCATAAACTTGAACATTGCATCTCCTTTATTACCCTCTAATTTACTAAGTTACTTGTTTAAATATATGAAGTGGTGTCACAGATTTACTTTCATTACAATTTAAAAGTAAGGCAAAACAGTCCCTTTATTCTTCCTATTTCCAATCTGAACTTAAAAGTCCTTATTTTCTGGGTAATCAGGGGAAAACTTGTTCAATTGGTTTTAAATTTAATTTGAGCAAAAATCTTATCTCTTTATGTAATGTTTACTCTCTTTAAATAAAAATTCTCAGACTTTCAGTCACTCTGCTGACATCCTCTCTTCTAAGACAGCATCAGTTTAAAGGAAAAGTGGTGCTCAGACCTACCGAGGTTTCTGGGATCTACTCCGCTCTGCCCCTGTTTACCTGGTGCCTATGTAACCTGTTGAACTCTACCAGTGATCATGACAGGCTCCCATCCTCTTTTCAGTCTTTGTTCTCAAACAGGAACCAACTAAAATCCTTATCTTACCTTTTTGCTGGCCATGGGTGTAGAAAGAGGAGATCCTGGGCTTCCCTGGTGGCGCAGTGGTTGAGAGTCCGCCTGCCGATGCAGGGCACACGGGTTCGTGCCCCGGTCCGGGAGGATCCCACATGCCGCGGAGCGGCTGGGCCCGTGAGCCATGGCCGTTGAGCCTGTGCGTCCAGAACCTGTGCTCTGCAACGGGAGAGGCCGCAGCGGTGAGAGGCCCGCATACCGCAAAGAAAAAAAAAAAAAAAGAAAGAAAGAGGAGATCCTGAAGGTAGAAGTTGTCTGAGAACCAAGAGGTGTAATAAATGGCAACTGTCAACTTTCCACTACCGAATCCACAAAGCCACCTACATCTGCACCTGACTCTTATCTCCTGTTACAGTGCAGTGTCTATTAGAATCACCTGGAGGGCTTATTAAACCCTAGATTTCTGGGTTCCACCACAGAGTTTCTGATTCAGTAGGTCTTGGATAGGTCCTGCTAATTTGCAGAGCTAATATTCCCAAGTGTTGCTAATGCTTCTGGTCTAGGGCCCTCACTATGAGAACCACTGCAATGAGGAAGTTTAACTCTGTATCAGAGCTACACTGCATCCCATCCTTTTCCTTCTTCTCAGAAATCTTGCTTCATCAGTCCTTCCTTCTATTTCTCTATTTTTCAATCTCTTACTTTCTGGGGAATCCTTTGAATCAGCACACAGGCATGGGCTACGCTGTGTATCTTACAAAATACAAAACAAAATGCACACATAACTACAAATAGCTTTCTTGGACCCAAGATGCCTCTCTGGCTACCATATGGTCTCCACAAAGCCACAGTTCTTGGAGGAGTTTTCTACTCATGCTGTAGCTCTTCACTACCTTTTGTTTTTTACTAGCTTTGTACAGTCTGGGTTCTGCTTTGGCTACTTCTACTATTATACCATAACGGCTGATCTGGCGAATCTAAGTACATTTTATACTTTTATGGCACTTTTCAGTTATTCTTAGGTAGGACCAAATTTTAAAAGAAATGAACATTTCAGAGAATTCTATAATTTGTAGAATTACGTTCCAACTTGCTCTGCCGCTTACAAGTTGGGTAATTATATGTAAATGCTTTGCGTTTTGAGGCTCAGTATTCACCCATGGTAACCAGAGTTAATGATGTGTCTTGCTATATTATTTTGAGGTTAGAGCTATCGCACATATAATGCCTAGAATAGTGCTTGGAATGTGAGCAGTAACTAATAATAACAATAGAAATAATAATCTAATTTTGACAGAACACAGAAAAATCAGATTTTGAGTGTGTGATTTGTCACCGACTATCAGAATGCACGAGGGTGATAACACTGATTTTTTTCAGGGGAGTGTTTATTATATGTCAACTCTAATGAATCCAAGGAATGCTTTACTATGAATTAAGCAGATCACTTGGTTTTTTTGGGTTTTTTTGAGGTACACGGGCCTCTCACTGTTGTGGCTTCTTCCGTTGCGGAGCACAGGCTCCGGACGCACAGGCTCAGCGGCCATGGCTCACGGGCCCAGCCGCTCCGCGGCATGTGGGATCCTCCCGGACCAGGGGCACGGACCTGCGTCCCCTGCATCGGCAGGTGGACTCTCAACCACTGCGCCACCAGGGAAGCCCCGCAGATCACTTGTTGAGAAGGTACCTTATCATCTAACGTCCTGTAGGTAGGCCATGATGGCTGTTGAACCACTAGAACTGAAGAACTGTCTTATTAACCAGGAGTTATCCAGAGGGATCCTCTGGGTGCTAAACATATTCCTCCCTATAACTACCTTGTAACCACACCCGTGTCTTCTCATGATCAAAGTCAACTAGCCTTTGTGGAATTGATGGGCCTGACAGAATCAGCTCATCTTTACCAGAACCCAGCAACTCACCAGGGACTGTTTTTCAGAAGCTCAACTCTTCTCCTCTGAGATGGCTCCAGAGCCACAGGGGGCCACAATACGTATCCTATCGGGCTTGTCATAAACCACACGCATCATCTTTTCTCACCCCAGATGCCTACAGTATCATAGCATCTACAGACCGTGCGTCCTAAGCAGTAGTGGTCCCTTCTCTCCAGCCTGGGTCTGGGCTGAACTCCTGTCCCGTTCTGTGCTCTAATCACAACTGGCAGCTTTTCATGTCATCCAGTGTAGGGGCCAGAGTAATATTCCCAGCTGTGGCATATTCTGCCCCCAGAACTGAAAGAGGCTTGCCAGGTATTGTGCTTCCTTCTTTGTAGTGGAAGATGTGAGGGATAATAATTTTTTTTTTCTTTTCTTTGAAGTGGTTGGCCCAGCGTTCCTCAGACAACAGGACTTTTAGAAATTTCGGAGGTGCAGCAGACCCCTGAAACCTTGCTTACCTCTCACCCTCTGGAGCACATTTGTCTCCTAAAGCCTGCAACATAGTTGTCATTTCTTGTTTATTTGGTTCTATTAGCATGATGTTATCAGTATACTGTGCCAACAGGATGTTCTTCCGAATGTGCAGCCAGTCCAGATCTCTTTGACAGAGGGAGAAAGTGTTAGCATAACCCTGGGGCAAGACTGCAAATGTATACTATTGTCACTTCCAAGTGAATGATAATTGTTTCTGTTGCTCTTTCTGAAAAGGGTAAAAAAAGGAACACATTTTCCTGATCAAAGGCTTTATACCGTGGACCTGAGGCTGTGTTTATCTGTGCTGGCAAAGATAGCACATCTAGCATAGCAACTGCAATGAGGGCTACTGCTTGACTGAGTTTGACTGTTGGCCTCCAGGAAACAACTCGCTTTTGTAGGCGCCAGACTTGTGATTTGAATAGAGATACGTTGGGATCACTAGCCCTGCCTTCTTTAGGGCCAGTAATCTCTGCCATCTCTCATGCAATGTGATACTGGTTTTGGTTTACGGTCTTGGCTGGGAGAGCCGTTTCAGAGGCCCCACTCGGCTTTCCACACCACTACAGGACTCAGGCAAGGAAAATAGTATAGAGGCCGTGCCGATTACCAAATATATCCATTTCAAGTGTAATATTGAGAAATGGGGGCATTACTGGGTGGGCTCATGAGTGAGTGGACAATTGTGGGCTAGACCTGGGCCACGACTCCATTTAATACCTGGCCCTATATGCCCCTTCTTCAACAGGGGGTTCGTCAGGACACTTTAGTTCCCCAGCGTTCAATGTCAACAAGGATTTTATGCCAGTGACCTAGAAATGTTTAGATGTTCTCTTTTCCTCAATGAATAGATGAAGATTAGCATGTTAGAAGTTTAGAAGGGAGTGCTACGGAAGGGCAGATAATAAAGGAAGATTGAACAGAGGGAGAAGTTGGGCTGCAGTGCAGTTTCAGCAAAGGCCTCAGCTGATCATACATGGAGCTCTGAAGGTTGCCCTTTCAAGTTGTCCCACATTACAGCAAGGAGACAGGCCTTTCTACTCCCCCTTCAATAGTTCATTGGATTGGAGGCTTTCCTCAGGAATGGGGTTTGACCTTGGACAAGGTAGCTCTCCAGGTGAAGGTAATTTCCTGAGAGGGCTGAGAACTGAGAATTGTCAGCAGGCAATACTCCCATCAACTGAGGAAAAATTTCGGCTCTAAAGGTGGATCTGAATATCACAATACCCCCTGAGTCTTCCATTATCCAACCCTGGGGAAATGTTCATTCTAGAATTATACCAGGTGCTCAAAATCATAAATAGAGAATAAATTTAAAGTCACCTTCAAAACATTGTCTCTAAAGAGTTTGCTACCTTTGGGATTTTGTTCTTCTAATATGATGTTTGGGTTTTTTTTGTTTGTTTTTGTTGCGTTTTGTTTTTGGCCACACTACATGGCTCATGGGATCTTATTTCCCCGACCAGGGATTGAACCTGGACTGTCAGCTGTGAGAGTACAGAGCCCTAACCACTGAACTGCCAGGGAATTCCCAATTATGTTTTATTTTATTTTTTACTTTTTAAGATTGTGGTAAACTATGCATAACATAAAACTTACCCTCTTAAATATTTTCTAAGTGTATGATTCAGTGGCATTAAGTACATTCACAATGTTGTATAACAATTACCACTATCCATTTCCAGAACTTTTTCATCATCCCAAAGAGAACTTTTGTGCCCATTAAATAATAACTCCGTTCCTTCTCTCCAAGCCCCTGACAACCACCAATCTACTCTCTGTCTCTATGAATTTGCATATTCTAGGTACCACATATAAGTGGAATCATACAATATTTGTTCTTTTGTGTCTGGCTTATTTCACTTAGCACAATGTTTTTAAGGTTCTTCTACCTTGTAGCATGTGTCAGAATTTCATTCTGTTTTAAGGCTGAAGATATTCCATTATGTATATATTATATATATGCAATATTCCATTAAATATATATACATATACACACACATGTATATTAGACTTTGTTTATCTATTCATCTGTTGATGAACATTTGGTTTCCACAATTTGACCATTCTGAATGATGCTGCTATGAACAATAGTGTACAAATGTCTGCTTGAGTCCCTGTTTTTAATTTTCTTGGGTATATAGCCAGGCATGGAGTTACTGAAATAAATAGCTATATTTTAAACGATAGCAATACATATTTGTTTTATTCAAAATGTTCACTATTGAAAGAGTATAGTTCTTATTGTAGACAAAATTATATTCATTTAATAAATTTGCTTTTATTTATTGAATATATGCCAATTTGCTGAGTACCTTATATGTATTATATCTTAGATAATTGCTGGCAGATAATAAGTACAAATTAAATGGTATGATTGATATTTACTACTATTATTATCTCACTGACTACTTACAGTAACATCTGAAGAAAGAGTATAAATATTTTTATGCTAAATGTATTAAATGGAATAACGGGCTTGGACAGGTTAATAGCTTGCCTAAGGTCACACAGATCCATGGTAGCAGAGCCAGGCTGCCTCCAGAAGTCTTTGCCACAAAGACTATGCTCTGAACTATTACCCTTACTTATACTTAGAGAACTGTTAGATCTTTCACCTTATATTTAAAGACCTCATACTTACTTTAAAAATGTATTTAATTACTTTAAAGTGTGGAATTCCCTAAGGGGAATTTCGTGGTTTTATTTGTTTGCTTTTGCTACAGCATATTCATATATCTGATAAAAATATCAGTAAATAATTATCAAGTAAATTATTTTAGTATAAGCATTTTGATAGTCATAACGGTACTTTTTTTTCCTATTTGTCCTCTAATTCCATGAGAGATGGAATATAGGACTAGCCTAAGATGTGTATAATTTTTCATTTTCATGTATGTGAGAACTGGAAGCAAATCAATTTTCTTCCCGAGATTTTTTCAGTTAATAGACTTTGTAACATTTTGGAGTTTTTAGGCCATTTGTCAGACATATTATTTTATTTGGAGCAAGTAGAAAGTTATTTGAAAATACTTCATTGGGACTTCCCTGGTGGCGCAGTGGTTAAGAATCCGCCAGCCAATGCAGGGGACATGGGTTCGAGCCCTGGTCCGGGAAGATCCCACATGCCACGGAGCAACTAAGCCCATGCACCACAACTACTGAGCCCACGTGCCACAGCTACTGAAGTCCGCATGCCTAGAGCCTGTATTCCACAACAATAGAAGCCACTTCAATGAGAAGCCCGCGCAATGAAGAGTAGCCCCTGCTCGTTGCAACTAGAGAAAGCCTGTGCACAGCAAAAAAGACCCAGTGCAGCCAAAAATAAATAAGTAAAGAAATAAATTTATATTAAAAAAAGAAAATACTTCATTATCTTCTTTTTCAGAAACACAAAGCATATTTATCAGATAGTTAATTCTGTTTACACACCAGCAATTTGTTTTAAATCAAAATAAATAGAAAAATAATTTAACTTTGCTTTTACCATAATTATTTAAAACTCATTTGCCTATCATTATTTTAGGAGAAAAAAATTATCACATAATTAATAAAATGTATAGTTATTTGTTCCCTAGTTTGCTAATAGATTTATGGGCAAGCAACTATGCACAAAAAGCCAGTTTAACAAGACAATCTTTAAAAAAAAAAGTGTCTCTACACAAAAATATAGCTAAAAACTATATTAAGAAAAATGTGCAAAATGATAGTTACATATCTATTCTATTGGTTTTTACATTTTGTAAGAGATATTTTATAAAGTGGCATAGATATCTGTCTGAATAAATCAAGTTAAATCAAGGGAAAAAGTTTCAAGGGCAATTTGCTTTCATATTGTATTGAATTTAGGGTACAATCTTTGGTCAGCATGCTGCTTTTTGCTATCAGCTTTTTCCTTAATGAAATTTTCTTATCACATTATTTATTCTTTTTTTTTTTTTTTTTGCGGTACGTGGGCCTCTCACTGCAGTGGCCTCTCCCATCGCGGAGCACAGGCTCCGGATGCGCAGGCCCAGCGGCCATGGCTCACGGGCCCAGCCGCTCCGCGGCATGTGGGATCTTCCCGGACCGGGGCACAAACCCGCATCCCCTGCATCGGCAGGCGGACTCTCAACCACTGCGCCACCAGGGAAGCCCCTCTTATTTTAAAACGATTATATCTCTACCTGACTGTGGTTTGGCTGTATGAAAACTGGAATAAGAAAGGTAACATATAGCTGAGATTTTTAAAGAATTTATCAGACGCTTCAAACTATAGGTAACATATATCATGATAATTTAATGGCATTATTAAGTGTATACACCCAAATTTAAACACTTAGCATCTAATCACAGCTTCACTTGAAATTGATAAGCAAATTTCGTTAACATGTCAATACTTCTCACTCTTCGATTATTTAGACCAGTATTTTCTAAAATAAATTTGTCAAGCTTTGTCTCTTGAAATGTTTGGTCAAAAAAGTTTTTTTGGGGGGGGACTTCCCTTGTGGCGCAGTGGTTAAGAATTCGCCTGCCAATGCAGGGCACACGGATTTGAGCCCTGGTCCGGGAAGATCCAACATGCCACGGAGCAACTAAGCCCGTGAGCCACAACTACTGAGCCCGTGTGCTGCAACTACTGAAGCCTGCGCACCTACAGCTCGTGCTCTGCAACAAGAGAAGCCACTGCAATGAGAAGCCCGTGCACCACAACGAAGAGTAGCCCCCGCTAGCTGCAACTAGAGAAAGCCTGCGCGCAGAAACGAAGACACAACACAGCCACAAATAAAAATAAATAAATTTATATTAAGAAAAAGTTTGGGGAATTCCCCACAATTACCTCTTTTCAGCGAATGACTGCACACATTAGTCTACAGATCACTCTGCAGTCCTGCAGTAAGTAAATTCAATTAATGTACTAATTCAAAAAATCCAAAACCCTGATTTAGAAATTACATATATATGTGGGAGACTCTTAACCTCTGTGGGGTCCAACCTGGCAAATAACAGTAAAATAGAAAGCAAAACAAAAATGTCTTTGGATTTCATATTGGTATATATAAATATTTCCTTAAATATATTGTCACCTGCACTAAGCTTTAGTATGAGGAGTATTAATTCACTAGCAAGATTTCATTCAGTTGACAGGATTTCTAGATTAACTCCTTTAATTGTTATATGTCAAGCATATTAAACAAATGAAGTACCTGGTGCTGAAAAAATTAGTTACAGGTCATAAAGTTCAGGATTAACTATATTGAATAATTCAGAAACAATGAACTTTTTGAACTAAGATGAGAACTTAAGAAATTTTGCTGTATTATATAAATTGAAGTGTCCACATTTTTATATTCTTGGCAGAAAACAGGTAAATTTAAACTGTAATATTTTATAAAATTAGATAACTGATTTAGTGTCTAATATTTATTTTTAAGATGAATTTGGTTTATTCATAAATCTATTAGCATTTTGGGAAGTGACTTTATAAGAAAAAAAAGAATTACATGAAATAATGTCATGGTTAGAGGAAAGAATAATTTGATCATAACATTGATCAGGCAATGTGTTATAACTTTCTACAGAAAAGAGAAGACGCACTGAACATCATTTAGATAGTTTTCTGTGTGCTTTTCATATAAAAAGTATATATCAGAAGAACCTCCTTTTTATTTAAAAAGTAAGATATGTTTGCATTAGATATATGAACATCTAAGATCTGATATAATTTTTTTATGTACCTGGAATCCATTGAATAGCAAGAAAGCACACTACCTTCTCCTTTACCTTAATGCCTAAATTCTAAACTTCATTTGTAAGATGCCCTGTATCTCTCAGTTCTATTAGAAAAAATAAAGCTCACCTTGTTACCTAACAGTATTTTTGAGTATCCATTTAATGTCCATGCCAGTGATGGAGTGCTACAGATGCTTGAGCACACTTCCTCACTACACCTTAAGTGGTCTGAGTTATTCAAAAAGGTCATTGGGGACCTTTATGGGAGGTCTAATAACAACTGGCATGGAATCTGAACAAACTGATAAGAAAGAAGAAGACAGATGGAGAACAAAGTATCAGCTTTATTACTGTATTTATTACTTTACTACTATGTTGGAGAATGTACTTAGTGTAAGAGCTGAATGAGATCCCTAACTAAACTTCAAACTTAAACAGACCTAAGCACCTAATTCTGGATAAGACTTATGGGTTAGAAGTACTGAGGAGAATTTGTGCTACATGCAGGCATCTGGCTCCCAGTGGACAAAAAAGAGATGAGCTAATTTAAGCATACTTAATTTTGTTTTCTTAAATTGACCAGTTAGGTGATTCACACTCTTTCCTTTGGGGCAGAATGAATTCATCTCCCTCAATGTGGAAATAAACATGAGGAGTTTGGATGATGTGTTCTCCCTTAACAGTGTTATCTGAATGATATTTGAGGAGGCAAATGTGATGTCACTGAACATACATCAACTCTTAAATGAAGAGATGTTGGTAAGAGTTTGGTTCTACCATTCAGATGCTGTTTTACCTTGAAGATGTCAAAACTACCCAAGCTCCAGTTTTCTCATTTGTAAATTAATAATAATAATAATGTCTAACTTTGTTAAAATAACAATGTTAAGGGTTAAAACAAATAATGCATGTGAAAATGCATGAAAAATACAATATCATTATTATATTATTAGGTGGTATAGGTCAGTCAAGAGCTATTGAGCACCTTACTAAGCATTGGAGATGTAAAGGTGAAGAAGTCTCTGACCTTGGGTCTCATGTAAGAATAAAAAATTAAACAGATCAGTTCAGGGAAAGGGCAGTAATAAGAAATGGTCCGAGTGCTTATGGGTGCACTGAAGTCTCATTCATTAAGAACTCATGGGAATATTTAAGTCAGTTACAAATTTTGATATAGATCACATGAATCCATTGAAGAAACAACAGCTAAGCTTTATGTACACAGCTTTCTTTCTATACTTACATTGCTCTCTAACCGACATTTTTATGAACATAAATGATACGAATCTAAACATTGAACTACTGAGGTCTTGTCATGTGGTGGTAACATTGGATTTATCAACATCACGTTGTATATTGTGAAAAACTAGGGAGCATGTCACAAGATCAGAATGCTGATGGGTCAGGACTGACATCTAAGATGAAAGCCAAAGCTAAGAGATTCTTCCCAGTATAGTAAGAGCTGTGAAATTTCAAAAGGAAGAACCTGCGCAGTAGACTAGGGTCAAAACTAAATAGGGACTAAAAATCCCAGGAAAACACACAGGAACTATAGACTTGCACAGAAGAAGATTAATTCCTTGAACTAATTTCAACTCATCTCACTTTCTAAAATGAAAGCTATCTTAGATAGGCAGCTGAAAATACTAGATGAAAGTACTGTTTAGCCTACTTCTTTCAAATTTCTCCCACTTTAAAAGTGTGATAAAATATACATAACATAAAATTTACCATTTTAACAGTTTAAAATGTACACTTAGTAACATTAAGTACATTACAGTGTTGTACAACCATCACCACTATCCATTTTCATAACTTTTTTGTCATCCCAAATAGAAACACTGTAGCCATCAAACAATAACTCCCCATTCTTCCCTCCCCCCAGCCTATGCCGCCATGAACATTGATGTACAAATATCTGCTGAGTCCACGATTTTCATTTTCGGGGGTATACACTCAGAAGTGGAATTGCTGATTTATATGGCAACTTTATTGTTTAATTGTTGGAGAAACCACTATACTATTTTCCATAATGGTTACACCATTTTGCATTCCCACCTGCAATGCATGAGGTTACAATTTCCCTATATCCTCACCAAGACTTATTATTTTCTGTTTTTTGTTTGCTTGTTTTTAAATTATAGCCATCCTAATGGGTGTGAACTGGTGTCTCATCGTGATTTTTTTTTTTTTCCTATATGCGGGCCTCTCAGTGTTGTGGCCTCTCCTGTTGCGGAGCACAGGCTCCGGATGCGCAGTCCCAGTGGTCATGGCTCACGGGCCCAGCCGCTCCGCGGCATGTGGGATCTTCCCGGACTGGGGCACGAACCCGTGTCCCCTGCATCAGCAGGCGGACTCTCAACCACTGCACCACCAGGGAAGCCCTCACTGTGATTTTGATTTGCATTCCCCTAACGATTAACACTGGTAAGCATCTTTTCATGTACCTATTGGTCATTTGTGTATCTTCTCTGGAGAAATGTCTATTCAAATCCTTTGCCTATTTTTGAATTGGGTTGTTTGCTTTTTGTTGTTGAGTTGTAGGTGTTCTTTTTATAGTCTTCATATTAATCTTTTATCAGATATATGATTGGCAAATATTTTCTCTCATTCTGTGGGTCGTCTTGTCATCCTCTTGATAGTGTTCTTTGGTGTACAGATGTTTTAAATTTGATGAAGTCCAATTTAGCAATTCTTTCTTCTGTTGCCTGTGCCTTTGGTATCATATCCAAGAAATCATTGCCAGCCTACTTTTTAAAGTAAGAAAACAATAAATAAAAACTGGAACAATGCTCAATTAGCTTTTGCAGTGTTATTTATTATTTATTTTAATTTTTACTTTATTACTGTGTTATCCCAAATTTAAAAATGAACTCCTTCCACTCATTGTAAACTTGAAAAAATATTTTTATGACATTCATGAAATGCTATGATGACTGGTTTGTTTGTAGTGATACATGAAAAAGACTGATTTTATTACCAATGGGGAAAATTGGCAAATATCTTGTCTTTATTTTCAAATCTCAGTGTAATTTACAGGTTAATTGTGCATTACAAACACAAAATATTTAGATTGGAGGAGCTGCTCTCTCTGTATTGCTATTGATCTAAATCCACATGAAGAAAAAAGGCATTAATTTGAGGGCAAAGAGGTGCCAGAAATGATTTATACATTTTTATGGAGTGTGAGGAAATGGACATCACTCTCAGGTAGTTTTTATGAATACTAAGGATAAAATTCTGAAGGAACTAGGCTACAAAACAATCATTTCACAGAAGCAAATATTGATGTAAAACCGATATGTCTTGTTCTTCAGTGAATGGTAGAGATGAATCATGGAGATTATTCAATATCATTGCTTTGAGCAAGATGGTCTAACCAAAGCTATCTTCCAAGGATATTACAGCTCCTTTTGTGCTCTAAAAGTACTCTAAATTCCTGAAGCAAGAATCTGAAATAAGCTGGACTCACCCTCATAAACAGAATGCAAAAGTCACCTGTCTGTTACAGATGAATGACCTTCATATTTACATACCCAAATGTATCTGCTTAGAAGGACATATGAATAGTGTTAAACTGTCCTTGTTTGCCAGAATTTGTATTAAGAAGGCTAGAAGCCACCAAGAGAAAAACAAATTCAGTTCAAATAGGAGATGCAGAAGAAGAATATAGACACATATGTTCTTATCAAAAAATTAGAGTAAGGGCTTCCCTAGTGGCGCAGTGGTTGAGAGTCCGCCGCCGATGCAGGGGACACGGGTTCGTACCCCGGTCCGGGAAGATCCCACATGCCGCGGAGCGCCTGGGCCCGTGAGTCATGGCCGCTGAGCCTGCGCGTCCGGAGCCTATGGTCTGCAACGGAGGGGCCACAGCAGTGAGAGGCCCGCGTACCGCAAAAAAAAAAAAAAAAGAGCACAAGGATTAATGTTTCAATATGAAAGAAAATTTTGGCTGTTGCTATTAGTCATCATAATAAAGATAAATATCTGACAACAGTAGACAGGTAATGATTTGAACGGTGGGATTTGGATGGCAGAGGAAGCAGATGCACTTTTTATATATTTTTTAAAAGAATCAATTTCAGTTTTCATACATAGTTTGATAGCACATAAGAAAATATTTTGTGGTGTCCCCTCTTTGATCCCTGAGGTTATGTGAGCTCAGTAAAAAATTAGATTAAAACCAAATATGTAAAAATCTTTATTATTTCTTCCTGCAACCTTACTTAGAATTGCTCCCTAGATGAAGAGCAAACCATTTCCTTCAACATTTTATTTCTCCAGAAATATTACTCTCATTCTTCCAATTAAGAGGATCCCAGAAGGTCAACCCATTCTAGCCTACTGTCGCCTTCCTCAGATACATCCAAGAATTCACTAATGTAATAAGTAGGATTTTTCTGAAAACACCAACTACCTGGCATATTTCTCCTACAGGGTTTACAATTAAGAGAAATTTTTTTCCAGGCACCTTGGCATGGTTGTGGGTTTTATTTTATTCAGAGTGACATCTCCTCCTGGTCATAATCTGAATTGCAGCAGGGCAGAGCAGGAGATGGAGATATATGAGGATGGTGATTATTCATAATTGCTATGTTAAGAAACAGAATAAAGAAAGACTTTTTCCAGTACTCAAAAAATGACACTTTCTTAACTGAAACTAATTTTATATTTTGAAGTTTTTTCCTCTATATAAATATGATTTTCTGGCAGCTCATCAAATTTCAGCTTCTATAATATATCTGAAATTCAGGTGGATTCTAGAGTACTAGCTTTAGACTCTCTCTCTCTCTCTCTCAAAAAATAAAGGGAAACAAATAGGTATAAAGGAAGTACAATAAAATGATAGTTTAAATAAACACATTAATATGTAAGGAGAGAAATGAATATTCACCATGACATATATTTATATAAAATATATAAAATATTATATATTTATATATGATGCAAAAACATAAAAGTCACTGTCATACACCACACTAAAAACTACTTCAGTGTAGTTGAGTACAACGCCTACACATATTGTTCCATTTTCCTGATCTGTGTTATCTCTGGGCCTGGAAAATAGCACCTTTGTATGTGCTTTATATCAACTTTATATGTGACCTAAGCAATATGCAGATCATCTAGGGGGTCTGAGCTAAACTAAGTGGTTTAGCAAAGTGTTGGATCAAATTACTTCAACATTGCCATTATCTGAAGGAGCAGGACAAGGGTTAACCTACTGCACTGATGACTAATATTCAGCTGTGCCAGCATCAAATAACTCTGCACAGTAATGCTAAAGGTCTTCCTGACTCAAAGGCATATTTGTTCTGAAAGGGTTTGCATTTATTTGGTCAAGGGTGGAAAGTTTGGTTGTTGACCAGGTTGAGGTCACAGGGTAAGATTAGCTATTTGTAAGGAATGCACATCTTGTTTTCATTATGAAGAAGGTATAAAAAAAACTTTAAAAAGGCATGAAGACCTGAAAACAAATGACTAGCTTGACTCCAACCCTTGCTACCAACATATTTTCCCTTATCAATTCATTTTCAAAACAAAACAAAATCTTTGGACTGTTCTAGCAAGTCCATCATGCTTTGCTCAATTACAATCTTTTTGTTTTTAACCTCTGGCCAAAGGGGTGCTTGGGCCAGAGAGAAGTTAAATCTTTCTTTCCAGAGTCTTTGGAAGTCATCAGCTTGGTTTGTCGGCTGCCAGTTCATGGTCTTTTATCTAACGATGTGGTGATCACAGCTGATTTTCATGTCACACGTGAAATCTACGATAAGCTGGAAAATCATTTTGTGTCTTGGGAAATGGATTAAATTTAAAAAGGCATTCATCATTGCTTTGACATCGACTTACATTTTAGTGTTTAGCATGATATATTATTTGTCAGTTAAAAACAAAAATTAACAATGCTGGTGCTCTTTTTGTAAAGTTCTTGGTGCATATTATACTCTATGAAGTAGTTTTAAAGATAGATATTTCACTATTAATGGTTTTAACCCTCTGGTGGTCCACATTGAAAATCTGTTTCAAAAAGAAAATGTTCATCTATTACACAGAGGCACTTTTTAGGATTAACACTATTAAAAAGAAAAGTGTTTTCTTTGGCTGTGAATAAAATAGGAATATTTTATTGCTATTTGCCTCACAAAAGATAGTCTCTTGGAAATTTTAGTTTTAGTATTTAAATTTCATGTACAAAAGAAATTTCCTTTATATAGCAAATATGTACGTCAGTTTTTGAAGGTATGTTTAAATATAGAAATAAAAGTGCCATCAGAAAACACAATAAAAAAACTAAAATGTATCTGCTATCAAGTATTCATTTTTTCATTAGTTCAACAATTTTTTTTAATGTCTATCAAATTCCAGACACTGTGCTAGGTCTGGAATTTTTACTTTTTTTTTTGCAGTACGCGGGCCTCTCACTGCTGTGGCCTCTCCCATTGCGGAGCACAGGCTCCTGACTCACAGGCTCAGCGGCCATGGCTCACGGGCCCAGCCGCTCCGCGGCATGTGGGATCCTCCCGGACCAGGGGCACGAACCTGCGTCCCCTGCATCGGCAGGTGGACTCTCAACCACTGCGCCACCAGGGAAGCCCCTGGAATTTTTAACAGTGGGGAAACAAAACAAAACAAAACCTTGAGGTCCCTTCCCTCACGATGAGATAACAATAAGAAAACTAAGTAAAATATATAGCATGTTAGTGATAAAGGGTAAGAAAGAGAGGCAAGAGGATAAGGAAAGTGCTTGTGTACAGGGCAGGGTCTCAGGGGTTGATGATGATACAAACAGGGTGTAAGAAAATCTTCACTGGAAAGATGGCATTTAATAAAGACCTGATGGAGGTGAGGATGCCAGACACATGATTTCTAGAGGAGGAGCCTCCCTGATGGAGGGACAAATGCCCTGAGGCAGGACTGCGCCAGCATGGCATCAGCATGGTAGAGCAGAGTAAGCTAAGAGGATAGAAGGAGATAAAAGGTCGATGAGGTCAAAGAAGTGAGAGGGGCCAGATATGGCAGACCTTATTCTTCATTAGGAAACCATTGCAGGGTTGTGAGCAGAGGAGTGATATTACTTGACCTACATTTTGACATGATTGCTTTGTTGTAAATAAACTGCCAAAGACAGAGAAGGGAAATCAGTAAGGAGATTATTGTAAAAATCAATAATATATTTTTAGAAGATAACATTTACACACATAAAATTAATAGAAAATAATGCAAAGGAGGATATAATCATGCTGCTACATGATCACCGTTTTAGTTATCTTTAATGAATTGCCCAGCACCACCAAAGTTTTTTCACACTTTTCTTTCCCTAAGACTGAAACTTCTATTGTGTAACAAACAAAAACTTGGCTCCAGCTTTATGAAAAATGTTCATTCATTCTTTCAATAAAAATTTATTGTGCATCTAATATGTGCCAGGCATAAAGATAGTCACTAGAGATATAAAGATGAATAACAAATAGCCTTTTCTCAAAATTCTCACAGTCTCATGAGCGAACCAGAAATATTAAAAGATGTATGTAGTAATACAATTTAGAAACACAATGCCAGAGATATGTCCAGGGCATTATTGAAACACAAAGTATATACAGAGTAAGGACATGTATTTTAACCTAGGCAATCAGGAAAAGTTTCTAAGTATTGTTCTGAGTAGATTTTACTCTCTCAAAACTCTGGTCCTAACACCCTAATACATAGGAAAGCTATACACCTAGGAAATAGTTTTTAGAGATTTAAAAGAATTGAGTTTTCTCTTAGATATCCAGGATTCATTTAAAATGTTTCAGACAAACAACTTCAAAAAGTTTACTTATTGTATACTCAATTTCATTTGTTTCCTCTTGCCCTCATGTCATTAGTATCACCTGTAAAAACGGAAAGTTTGCATCAAAGTCTGTGAATTTCTGACCATCAATTCCTTTCTGGAAATTATCCAAATTTGTCTTTATAATGATAGTTTGCTGCTCCCTGAAGATGAGATGGTCACAACTGATTTTTATATCACTCATGAAAATCTATGAGAGACTACAAAATCATGCAGTGTACTGAGGGAAAAGAAATGACATTTTCAATAACAATCATTAATAGAAGGTGAAATTGGTTCACCGAAAAGAAGAAACACAGGACTAACAGGTTCTTCTGTGTCTCCACCTATCAGAAACTTGTCATAGACTTAATGAGTTTGATTTCAGCAAGGTGCTAGATGGATACCCCATGTGAATCTGGTTTGGAAGTTGTATCGAAATGTGTTAATAGATAACTTCAACTTGGAGGGCTATGGTCTTAGTTCTATGGCACAAATTTTTGATTTTGGCTTTATTTGGCTTTTTCACTCTTATACCAATAATATTGAAAGGACCCATTTCAAAGTACCTGCTAAACACACCAAGTGATCAGTAGCACACAAAGATATGAAAATTTTATCAAATTATAGATGATACAAAACTTGGATTAAGTCTTATCTAAATTAAAATACCTATGGTCAAAGTAATCTGGGGACTTCCCTGGCGGCACAGTGGTTAAGAATCTGCCTGACAATGCAGGGGACACAGGTTTGAGCCCTGGTCCAGGAAGATCCCACATGCCGTGGAGCAACTAAGCCCATGCACTACAACTACTGAGCCTGTGCTCCAGAGCTTGTGAGCCACAACTACTGAGTCTGTGTGCCACAACTACTGAAGCCCACGTGCCTAGAGCCCGTGCTCCACAACAAGAGAAGCCATGCAATGAGAAGCCCGTGCACCACAACGAAGAGTAGTCCCCACTCACCACAGCTAGAGAAAGCCCGCGTGCAGCAACGAAGACCCAACACTGCCAAAAATTTTAAATAAATAAATAAATAAAATTTAAAAAATATAATCTGAATAGTTTGGAATGATGGCACAAATTCTGTAGAAATAAGTTATAAACCTACATTAAAAATCAATGGAATAAAAAAAGATAATAGAATTTCTAGGCTGAAACAGCTACCTTTTCCTCATTTACTCTTCCCATTTTCTCATAGAACTTCTTCAAAAAACACCCAAGAAGAAACAACATTGTAACGGCATTGGTAACTAGGTATGCTAATTAAGTTGTACCTAACAGGGATAGGTATTAATTTGGCCAGAGAAGAGTTCCAGGCACTCTTTGATGAACCTCTATCTCAGGAACACACAGACATCAACATAGGTATCCATTTAACCCATATTTACTGAACACTCACTATGTTCTGAGAACAAGTCAAACTCTAAAATTGGAAAGGTGAGAAAGCACAGTTCCTGCTCTCAAGGAACTTACTGTCTAATGGGAAGGATAAAAAATGATAACCAGCAAATGTCAAGAGATTTTTAAGGGTAGTATGTTGGATGCAGCTTAGAAGGGACATCTAACCAAGCTTGGAAGAGTCAGAGGGATGCTTTTGGATGTGTTATGTGATGATCTGAAACAAAATTGGGAGCTAGGTAGAAGGCGGTAGTGGTGTGTGTGTGTTTAGCAGTGTGTATAGTGTAGTGTAGTTTGGTCTGATGAGAGGATGGGGAAAGGTGGTAAAGAGTTTTTAAGGTTGAGTGAGCAGCATGTGCAAAGGCTTGGAAGTCAGAGAAGGACGATAAGTAGTTGGTGGAATTATCAGTTGGTAGAATGAGGGTAAAGGGTACAAAATTCTGGGAGAGTGATGAACAATGAAGCTATAGTAATGATCAGAGGCCAATGGTAAAGGTCTTCTATGCCACCCTGAGAAGTTTGGACTTTAGACTATTTTTATGGGAAGCATTTATATGGTTTTAATCATGGAATGATATGATTAGATTTGCATTTTATAAAACGAAATTAGCTACAGATTGGAAGATGGATTGGAATGGGGGCAGGTTGCTGTGAGAGACTAGTTAGGGGGGTGTGGCAAAAATTTGTGCTAGCTGTGATGGTGGCCTGGATGAAGGTAATTGCTATTGGAATTGAAAGCAACAAATGCATTAAAGAGAGATTAAATAGAAATTACAATATTCAGAGAGAATAAGTTAAAAGAGAATAACTACCTCTTGTTAATCAGTTAAATAGAGAATATCAGGAAGAAGGATTCATTAGAATAATATCAGGAATTTTGAGCTGGACAAATACATAGACTATATCAGCCTTTTAAATCAGGAGAAGTATATTTGGAGAATGCAGGAGCAATGTTCCATTGTCATTTACTTGCCCCAATATTTGAAATTTTGGAATAAAGCAATTGACCTTATTCCCTGCAACGTTCTTTTTAAAGTGGTGCTGGGAAAACTGGACAGTTACGTGTAAAAGAATGAAATTAGAACATTCTCTAACACCACATACAAAAATAAACTCAAAATGGATTAAAGACCTAAACGTAAGATCGAATGCTGTAAAACTCCTAGAGGAAAACATAGGTAGAACACCCTTTTACGAGTCGCAGCAATATTTTTTTAGATCTGTCTCCTAGAGTAATGGAAATAAAACCAAAAATAAACAAATGGGACCTAATGAAACTTAAAGGCTTTTGCACAGCAAAGGAAACCATAAACAAAACAAAAAGACAACTTATGGACTGGGAGAAAATATTTGCAAATGATGCTCCTGAAAAGGGATTAATTTCCAAAATATACAGTTCATACAGCTTAATATCAAACAATCAAACAACCCAATCAAAAGATGGACAGAAGACCTAAATAGACATTTCTTTAAAGAAGACACACAGATGGGCAATAGGCACATGAAAAGATGCTCAATATCACTAATTATTAGAGAAATGCAAGGCAAAACTACAATGAGGTATCACCTCACACCAGTCAGAGTGGTCATCATTAAAAAGTCCACAAATAATAAATGTGGGAGAGGGTGTGGAGAAAAGGAACCCTCCTACACTGTTGGAGGGAATATAAATTGGTACAGTCACTGTATAGAGGTTCCTTAAAAAACTAAAAATAGAGTTACCATATGATCAAGAATCCCATTCCTGGTCATATATCCAGAGAAAACTCTAATTCAAAAAGATATGTGCACCCCAATGTTCATAGCATCACTATTTACAATAGCCAAGACATGAAAACAACCTAAATGTCCATTGACAGATAAATGGTAAAGAAGATGTGGTATATACATAAAATGGAATATTTCTCAGCCATAAAAGAGAATAAAATTAAAATCTGTGCAGCAACACAAATGGACCTAGAGATTATCATATTAAGTGAAGTCTGACAGAGAAAGACAAATATCATACGATATTACTTCTATGTGAAATCTAAAAAAACGAGCTTATTTACAAAACATAAACAGACTCACAGACATAGAAAACAAACTTGTGGTTACCAAAGTGGAGAGCAGGAGTCAGGGAGAGAGATAAATTAGGAGTTAGGGATTAACATATACACACAAGTATATATAAAATAGATAAACAAGGACCTACTGTACAGCACAGGGAGCTATATTCAATATTTTATAATAATCTATAATTGAAAAGAATAGAGATATATACATATATGTATGACTGAATCACCCTGCTGTACACCTGAAACTAACACAACATTGTAAATTAACTATACTTCAATTTAAAAAAATGGTTATTAAAAAGAATAGCTTTAGTGAATCGATATGATTCTTCACAAATCTAGGTTACATTTTTATCCAGAGGTGATAACTCAGAGTTCTTAATAGAAGGAAGGTTAGGTTAGGGCATAATGTGGGACTAACAAGGACCAGGAAGAGTGGGGTTAACATTAAAGCTAGCCTGGGACTTTTTACCATGAAACCCATCAGTGCACAATAGTGGAGAGGGTGTTATATCTTCTAGGGACTGTTAGGTTAGAAGATCTCCAGAAAGTAACTAGCTGCAAATTTTCCTGCTCCTTCGAAAAGGATCCCTAGTTTGCAGTGTCCTCAGCTCAGGCGAATGTTTTAGTTAATTTAATGTTACTTTTTTTTAGGGTAGCTCCTGTTCCCTTACAATTTTTTTTAGTATTTACGTTTATACACCACTTAGGAAAAAGTAAGAGGGAATACAAAGGAAGTTAAAAGTAGCAAAGTGGAGGGGCTTCCCTGGTGGTGCAGTGGTTGAGAGTCCGCCTGCCGGTGCAGGGGACGTGGGTTCGTGCCCCGGTCCGGAAGATCGCACTAAGCCGCGGAGCGGCTGGGCCCGTGAGCCATGGCCGCTGAGCCTGCGCGTCTGGAGCCTGTGCTTCGCAAGGGGAGGCCCGCGTACCGCAAAAAAAAAAAAAAAAAAAAAGAAGTAGCAAAGTAGGGAAACTGTGACGTTTTACAGAACCTTATAAAACTAAATCTGATTGTAATTAAGAGAGAGAGAGAGAGACAGAGAGAGATCCAAGGAGACAAAGAAAGATAATGTGATAGTGAGTGGGCCTGGCAGTGAGAGATGGGCTGGAAGAGAGATAAGGGAACTGATTGAGATCTGAAAAGCACTTTGAAAAGCACTTTCATCTGCTTTGAATTCTCTAATTTTTCCATTCAAAGTGCACAGCAGTACAGTTTCGCAAAATTTGTCGAGTTTGGCAAACGTTCCAAATAAGGATAGTCAGATACAGTATTCAAGGTCACTTTACCCATACTTTATGCTGACTGCTGAAATTAGGTGGAATACTGATAATAGAAGAAGAGCAGCTTTCAGGATTGACTGAGGCTCTAAAATTATCATTCTTTCTAAACAAAACCCTTGTTTCCTGATTTTCAGATCAGTGAGAAAGAGGTTATTTTTAAGTTTATCCTTTTCTGATTGAAAGGAAAACTATGACACTGAATGGAAAAGCAAGTCTCCTTTGTCTTTTTTAAAATGTATATTTAGATAAATATACATTTATCTAAATTTATAAATATACATTTATAAATATACATTTATCCCTATGTAATATTTATGCCATGCATACATCTTTCATAAATTAAAACACTGAAGAATCAAAAGAGCTTCATGATATGTTTACCATTAACACTTATTAAACTAGAAAAAAACCCAACTAGAAACAGAGTATTTTTGCTCCAGGGCTAATAATTTCTTTACAATAAACACTTGGTTGCTAACTGTGTATTACTTATGTAATTAGCCTAATGAAATTTCTGGCCTTTGCATTTTTATACAACTTTACTACAGCATGATTGAATGAGAAATATTGTCAATTGACAATGCTATGAACCAACCTCAGTTTCACTTCAGATGTTTTCCTTTCACCTCTCTTTAACTCACTAAACTTTAATGTTTCCTGAGCCCCATCCAAATTTAGCAGAAGGCTACATCTTCTGAATTTGAATCTTGCTTCCATAGATTTCTTAACCTTCTTAATAGCTCTTATACCTGGCTGCTGTGAAGATTTAATGGAATAACATATGCTAGCTCTTTTTTCTCAATCAAGTATCCTGTTTTAACTAAAACATATACTCCACCTATTGTTTCTCAATTTTTAGCCCTACTATGCTCTGTGAAGCCTCTGTCTGGGAAAAGGAGGCAAAAAACCCTAGAAGAAATGGTTGCTTTCCTTTGGAGTGCTTATGCTAGATTATAAATTCTGTAAAGCAAATTTTAAGTGACATGAAACAGAGAAAAGCACTTAACATATATATTTAGAAAGAAATGCAGAAATAGATATTTATGGCAACCATTAATATTGCCATCCTTATAAATAGTTGCAATTATCTTCTGCTAAAGGCAGAAAGTGAGTCAAATACAAATGATCAGCTTCTTCTCCACACACACACACACACACACACACACACACACACATATACACATAGTGAGCTGTCTGTATGCCTTCTAGGAACCAAACAAGATGTTGTTGATTGTTAAACAGGTCCTATTTAAGTTCATCCTGAGTCATTAGCACAAAGGCAAAAAGAGTTTTGGAAACTTGATATTAAAGTGAACTTGCTGCTTTTTAAAACTATGCACACATTTATACCAGACTGGAAAAGGATGAACTGACGTCATGTACGTATTGCAATAATAATAATAACAACCACTAAAAATTCCACTTGGACTCTCAGTGATACAATTTATTCTGGCATAATTCAGCATTCATCATTTATTGTAGTAGCCACAAATTCAGTCTATGTTTTCATCACGAAAATCTCTTCTTTAAGCCCTTATATTTTAAAATGTATTTTAATATTTTAGCTTTAATTGTGATGGAATTTCAACTAAATACTATGATGGTTCGTTAATTACAAATTCTTTCTGAAGGCAGCTGTTTACTTCTCTGCAATTTATAGCCTTTTAAACCTACTCAAATCAGCTTTGAAATATATAATTATGAAGCTTAAAAGTAATTTGCAATAATCATATTTCTAAGATAATCTTGTATTTTAGATATGAATGTAGTAACATTCAAACTACATCACTAATATTATTTGGAATGAATTTCAAAAAACTACATTGCTCGTTCGCTTTTTTACTTTAATATTGTCATCATACAGATCACACAAAGGATTTTTTCCCCTGGAGGCCAGCCTTTAAATTCAACAGCTAGTAGTATTAAAAGGCTATTGCGGGTTGGGAGGGGGGCTGAATATGTAGAGAGAATATAGGACTGAACAGAAGCTCAGGCAGAGAAAAACACCTCCTGTGTGTAACAAATAAATAGTACAAGATTTCATTTGTACCTCAAGACAACCCACTAAGACTTATATTAAATAGACAATGAAGGACTTTAACTGTAATGCTATGGAATTCACTGTGGCTGTTTAATATTCTATATGTATTGTGTTAGTATGGGTGAAATAGCTGTCATTTAAGATAGGGAGCTTTAAGCAACATATAGTGATATGTGAAAAAAGAATTATATTTCTTCTATTGGCTTCAAATACAATCTAAAGACTTTATCTACGATAAGCAGATTTTTAAACAAAGATTTATGAAAATGAAAGCGTATGTAGGGAGCATTTTCTTTTAGATCCCTTTTCAGTGTTTCAAATTAGCTTTTATTTCCCAGTCATTTCTATGATATTTACATTCAGGTAGCTGAATCAGCAAAGGGGTTATTAGAACAGACTAGTAATGGAAATGATTTGTTCAGAGACCCCTGGCAGTAAAAGCCTCAGTACAGCGGTGCAATGCTAAATGATTTGCATGCTGGTGGGGCGAGGGTGCTACAATTCTGTGTTCTTCATTTCCCCCACTTCCTACTTCTGTTACTGCAGATGGAAGTAGACCCACTGAAACTTACGACTGAGAGAATTATTCGTTTTCACATAAACTCTCTAAGTCTCTGTGGACCAATATTTTTTAGCCTTTATAAAAACCCTGGAATAATCCCCTCCCTGCCTCTGACATATAAATTGTGTTGAAGTTTTAATTTTGCTAATGATGTCTTAGAATATGGTGGGCAAATTCTGGGATATTGGAAATATCTTGGATTAAAAGAATTTGTTTTTGTTTTAACATCAAGAATAAATATGTCAATTAAATAGAAAGTAGTCAATGAACCAGAAAAGGGAAGACATATGGAAGTGTAAAATAAAATGTTTAAGCATTATTATTCTTCCCCTAGACCACTAAGCTCCAAACACTTTGGCTTAGTTTCTGTTCCTCCTACATACAAATATAGCAGACTTGTTTCCACCTTAGGGTCTCTGAACTAGTTGTAGCTGGTCCCTCCTCGTCACTCAGACCACAATTTAAATATACTTTCAAAGACAGTCCTTTCCTGACACACCCAAACCAAAGAAGTCACCCAACCATACACTGAGCATCACTTTCCTCTCTTGTCCTCATAGCATTGATCATTCCATAAAATTATCTTATGTATTTGTTTATTCATTTGCTATCTTTCTGCTTTCCTGCCCTACCCCATTCTTCTACTGACTGGAATGTAAACTCTAGGAAAGCAAGAATCCTACGTTCTGTGTGTACTCTTTTATCTCCAGTCCGGTCTTAGAATAGTGATTGACAAATCCTAGGTGTTCAATAAATATTTGTTGGATACTTGGAAACGTTACTTCTTTTTTTTTTCTTTTTTTTTTTTTTGCTGTATGCAGGCCTCTCACTGTTGTGGCCTCTCCCGTTGTGGAGCACAGGCTCCGGACGCGCAGGCCCAGCGGCCATGGCTCACGGGCCCAGCAGCTCCGCGGCATGTGGGATCTTCCCGGACCGGGTCACGAACCCGTGTGCCCTGCATCGGCAGGCGGACTCTCAACCACTGCACCACCAGGGAAGCCCGGAAACGTTATTTCTTAACAGATGTTATGTTTAGAAACTAAAGCTAGCTATATTGTGGCAAATTCCAAAAAATGTAATTTGTTTTTCAACACTTGTTCCTACTAGAGAGGGTAATTTGGAGTTATTCTGACATATATTTAGTTGCACAATACATTAGAGAAATTTATATATTCACTGATTTAACAATTTAGCTTTGGTGCACATTAATAACAATAGATATCATATACTGAATACTTGTTTAAGTACTGTGCTAAACATTCCCATGCCCTCTTATTTAATTTCTTCAGAAACCCAATGACAGTAAACACTATAACTACTGTCATTTTCTATACATGGAAACTGAGGACTAATGAGGTTAAGTAACTCACCCAAAGTTGCTCTGCTGATAAAAAGTGAAGCAAGGATTTGATGCCAGTTCTGTGGAACCTGCAATGTAGTGAACTTAATCACTGTATTTTATGGCCTCTTCTTGGATATTATGTCTATATATGTTCCCCGTTTTACACAGTAGGGACATATTTTTAGTTTTTCATAAAATATGCCCTCTGTTTAGGCAACAGGGTACATGACTTCCCCCCACTTTTTAGTTTTGGTTATTGTTGTGTTTTGTTGAAGTACAGATGTGCACTATCTAATCATAATTGTTCTCTTTTAACCAAGGCTGAAGTAGTCTGTGAATACAGAAGAATGTGAAAGGATATTAATTCAAATGGTGGCTCTATTTCCATGATGGCATTAGAATGCTGCATATATTCCCTGAAAAACTCTGTCTAGTATATCATATTATCGTGTGGGAAGCCGGTCTAAGAAGTTGGAGGCAGGCTTTCAGATGTGGAAATAATGTACTCATCAACAGGCAGCTTAATTCTTACAAATAGAGTCACATGCTTAACTCAGGAAGGGAATTAATAAGGGTGGATTGATTTCATTTGTGCTTGATTTTACTTGTGCTTGATTTTACTGCAAAATACATTCATTATGGTTAAGATATTTGAAGAAGTAGCGCAATATCCACCATGTGAGTAAGGCCTCAGCTGAAGGTAGTCGTTATGATGAAAAGAAAGAAGAGGAAGAAATAGGAGTGTGAGGAATAGTAACAAGGAGAAAGAAGGGTAGCGGGAGGAAGAGAAGAGAGTAAGTTATTGAAAGTATAGAAAACAAAGGAAAATATTTATATTTAAAAACATTTTCTAAACATATTTTTTAAATCAAGGAATCCTTTCTTCTGAAAAGTATTATATAGAGGTGTTTGTATCCTGCTATATATTCTGCAAAAAATTTAAATACCTGCAGTTACCTGAGTTACATACCTACAATACCTTAAAAATGTTAAGTTAAGGGAAAAGAAAACACCTTTAGTGAGAGCTGTCTCACAAACCGTTAAATGTACTAATATGATTCTACAGGTTTCATAGAGTGCTAAATGCAGCAACATTTAGGGACATAAATTCTTGTAGACTGTCGAGGCATAACTTGTTATTGCTCTGGAGATGTAAAACCACCCTCATTTTTAATTTATTTTTGTTAATGAACATTTTTTTAATGTGGTAGTGCATTTTACATGCTTCAGCACTTATGCTTCCCTTTAAAAAATATTTTTCAAGAAGCAGTTAATCGTCTAGGCTCTACTTCTCCTAGGAGAACGCTGAACAGTAACACAGTGAACACAGATGTGCCTTCATTAGAAGAAAAATACCACACTGAACAGATAACATAGGAATCAGTCTCATGCCCTGAATTGGAAGAGCAGGTGAGTCACGTTACTACAAATAATACATTAATAAATGTCCAGATACATTAATGTCCAGATAAATAGCATTAATCTGGACATATAATTATAAAAAGTGCTTTTTTTGTAGGTAACCTAATGATATAGCTGTATGATCAGATTTTATCAAGTTGTATTTCTAAAAGACCTAAGTTAATGCATAATCCTTAAAAATTTAGATATGAGTCACATTTAAGCAGATGCTCACTGTTTACAGTCAATGCTCATATATGTTTACATATAAAGGATATAGACCCTTAGAGGTTTTATAACTTGACATCTAAATATCAAAAAGTTCAAACACCTATCTTTCTTTAGATGGATTTTTCGAGAAGAAATTTCCCAAGTGTGTGCTTGCTTTGAGCAGTCAATAACACCCTGACCTATTTTGAGGCTGTTGTTTTATGCAGGATATGGATAAAAATAGAACTGCCTAAAAAAATTTGTGACATTAAAATATTGAGTGAAATATGTACAGTAGCATAACTACTTGAGTTCAGGAAGAATCATGATTCAATTTAAACTTGCTGATTGTCTGCTTCTAATTGGTATCTCCCCTAAGTAGTAGCCCCAGGGTGTGGACCAAACATATAATTTAACTTTTCCAACATACACTGCTTCTGCAAGACAGTACATTATCTTCTTTATTTAGGCATTTTACTTGAACATACGATTTCAAAACCAAAAAATTAGTGTTTTGATGTCAACTAAATACAAAAGTAAATAATTTAGAAATTGACTAGAAAATTATGTTTTCTTTCACCTGTCAAGTCTCAAGATTAAAAAGAAATGATAGAACTGTAAGTTTTTATTTTTATGGTTCTCAGGAAAGGAATATATATATATATCCACTGTGTTATTTCCATGAGCAGAGACTCTGAAATATATAGGTGGCATAAATATTTTTAATGATGTCCATATGAATCTGGGAAAGCATTTAAGACTTCTGAGTGCTCAATCTTATTTTAAATTAGTAATAAAAATAAAAAATAAAATGTGTAAAGATAGTTTCACACATTTAATGTTTATTAAAATAATACCCCCAAATGAAAGGTTATTTGAATACTAGAAAATTAGCAAATATTTATTAAACACAAAGAATGGAATAATTATTTTGCCACCATTTGCCTAACAAAGTTTATATAGTTAAGCAAGATATATTTTTTAGAACTCAGGCCAGATGTTAACATTTGATAGGAATCCTTCCCTGAAAATCCACCCTTTAAATTTGGATTATTTATACCTATGTTATGTAATACAAAACCTCCTATTTTGCACCTACTGTAGCCCTTTCACACAGTTTTGTAATTGTTTATTTATTTATTTGTCTTTCCGAATATATTCTCAGCTCTTTGGGCTATAACTTTTATTTCTCTATATCCATGGTTTAGTACTCTGCTTAGCATATTGCCAATGTTTAATTAAAGTTTGTGAATATTTCATTATTCACCTTTGTATTAGCTGCTGGCACATAGTAGGCACTCAATAAACATTTGTGGACTGAATGAATAAATGAACGAATGCCATCTGCTTTTAGATTTACTGTGAAGACACATTTCTCAATTATCACATGCCTCATAAATACTGAGATTAATTAGAAAACATCCCATACAAAATCTTTTAAAAGTTTTTATAAAATGACAAGTATCTGTTTTTGTTTTTCAGAATAGTGAGTGAAGGTAGTGTTGAAACCCTCTCTGTCTCCTGTTTTACTTCTTGTATGTGTTTCTATCATGCTTTTATTCTATGACTTATTCTTCATTTAACAAATATTTATTAAGGGTCACTATAAACAATGTACCTCTCTAGGTACAGGGGGATGGGAGGCATGGGGAGTGGGGAAACAGAAACACCCCTGTCCTCATTATCTTTTATTTTAGTGGGGAAAACAGACAATAAGCAAAAATAAGTACATACAATATGCATTGTTTTAGAGATAAATGCTAAGGAAAAATAAAGCTGGCAAGGGGGCTCAGAAATGGATGTGAGCATGTGTGTGGAGTGGAGTAACTATTTTAGATGCAATGGCAGAGAAGGCTTCAATGAAGTGACATTTGAGCAAAGTCCGAAAGAAAGTAAGGAAGTTCTCCTGCATGAATCCAGGAAGAGAATCCACAGAGAGAAGTGCAACAGCAAATAGTGGTGGTGGTACGGGGTCATGGTGAGGGAGATTATGATATGCAGGGCCTATAGGCCATTTTAACAACTTTTACTCTCTGTGAGATGGGATGCCATTGTAGGATTTTGAGCAGAACAGTGGCGTGATCTGACTTAGATTTTAACATGCCAGTTCTGCCCACTGTTTTGAGAATATGAGGGACAAAGGTAAGGTAGAGATCAGAAGGCTATCACAGGGCTTCCCTGGTGGCGCAGTGGTTGAGAATCCACCTGCCAATGCAGGGGACATGGGTTCGAGCCCTGGTCTGGGAAGATCCCACATGCCGCGGAGCAACTAGGCCTGTGAGCCACAACTACTGAGCCGGCGCGTCTGGAGCTTGTGCTCTGCAACAAGAGAGGCCGCGATAGTGAGAGGCCCGCGAACCGCGATGAAGAGTGGCCCCCACTTGCCACAATAAGAGAAAGCCCTCGCACAGAAACGAAGACCCAACGCAGCAAAAATAAATAAATAAATAAATTAATTAATTAAAAAAAAAAGAAGAAGGCTATCACAGTTACCTAGGTGAAAGATGATGGTGGCTTAAACTGGGTTATACAGTGAAAGTTTTGAGAAGTGGTTGGAATACTCTATATAATGTGAGCATAAAGTCAGCAGGATTTGCTGACATGTTAGATGCGCATTGTAAGAGAAAAAGAGAACTAGGAATGACCCGAAGGTCTTCAACACAAACAATTGCAAGAATAGAAGTTGCCATTGGCCATGATGGGGAAGACTGCATACAGAACAGGTTTTCAGAAGAATTCAGAGGCTTTGTATATTTTTAAGCTTGAGATGCTTCTATAAACGAGCAGAGATGTCAAGTTGAAAGTCAGACATGGGTTAGGAGTTCAGGGCTAGAGATACAAACGTGGATGTCATAAGCATTCAGATGGTACTAAAACTCTGAGCCTAAGTGAGATCACCAAAGAAATGAGTATAAAAAGAAAACAAAAGTTTGTCTTGTGTCTTGGAACGTTCCAAATGCAGAGGTCATCGAGGTGAGTCGAATAAAAACAGGGGACTGTGGTGTCCCAGAAGCCAAATGGAAGAAATGTTTCAAATGGAAGGAAATGACTAAAATTATCATGTTAATTTAAGATTTAGTCACTTTGACTCTTCTCTTTCCTGACCTTCTACATCTAGTCCTCAGTACTCCTTTGGTTTTTTTCTACAAAATATATTCATGTAAGTGTGAGTCCCAACAGAAAGGCAGAACCAATATGAGTGATATGGGATAAGGAATTTATTATAGGGATCAGACCTTATGCAACTGTGGGAGTTGGGCAGAAGTCTATGGAAGTCTGTTGCCACTGCTCTAATGGTGGACTTAAAGTCATTGAGAAATGGCAGGTGGGAAGAAAAGTTGTGTGGACTGGTGGTCAGCTGGGACAGACTGGAATCCTCAGGATAAACTGGATTTCCAAAAGACAATCTCTACCCACATCAGCTAAGACAAACTGTATAAAGTGTACCCCTAAAAGACCATCTCTGCCTACATCTGTCTCTTGCTACCTCCAGTTTCAACATTACAAGGGATATGCAGATAGCGATATGCAGAAAGAACCTTTACAATGGACCTCCCACGAACTTGTACCACACACTCTGAGAGGGTAAAGGAGATCTGGCAGGAGTTGAGGGAGCTGGAGGTGTAGCTGCCGCCCCAAACTAAACAAGGTGAGCTAGCAGATCAAGGAGCATGAGCTAGAAGACCACCTGGTTCCCTACACTGTTCTTTAGCACATAACATAGCTGCTGCCTCATTTCTCCCTTCCAAATCTCATGAAGACTTCTCTTTTGGCCAACCTTAGTGCAGAACCATATCAGGAAGGGAATTCTGGGAAATACAATTCCAGTTTTAGCTACATCAACACAGTACAAAGTCACTCCAATTCAAAATCTACAAAAGTAAAATGAGGACTGAGAATTAACTATTGTAATCATTTGCTGTAATATGTCTCCTGTTGGACTGTTATTTCCTTGAAAGCAAGGAGTAACTGCTTTTATACCCTTTTTGTTCCACAGTACATTGTATTCTAATTATTTGTTTCTATGACTATCTCAATTGCAAGAATTTCCCCTCAATTTTGGTATCCCTAATATTTAGTTTGTTTAACATCTGCAATACAAATCTGCTGAATGACTAAAATCCCTTCACATTTACTTTCTTATGATTCTAAGTAAAGATGTTTTATAGATACTAAAGAACACAAGATTGGTGAGAAATTAGCACGGTAAATCTAGATTTTCAAATTATTCTCATGTATCCCGTTAGTGAAATGCTCCTTCAGTATGCCTAAACTGACTCTCGGCCTGTCACTTTTATCTTGGTTTTCTAGAAAAAAAATCAATATGTCACTTGTTGATGCATGACTACATAAATGATTGTGATTTATTTATGTAGGAATTCTCTCCATTCAGGACTACTTGTGGAGTTATTTCATGACGAGTTTTGCTTTTCTCCCCTCTTTTATTTTTATCCTTTCAGATTATTGTTCAGTATTTACTTCCTATGATTCGACCTTGTACCATAAACATCTGATGACCAAAATCTCATGTTATATTTCAGAGATGTGACATTCTATTGGCTGGAACTTCCACCCGTAAACATGCTACAATATACGGAGAAAACATTATAAGAAGAAAACTAATTAACTAATAAATATTTATTAATGAGTCCAAAAGGTAAATATGGTGATACAAAGTACTTTATCTCATTCCCAACATCAGTTAAAGCTCTTGGGGAGAGCTGAGTTTATTCTGAGGTTTCTTGTATCTTCCACAGTCTTGACCTTTGCTATGGTCTGAACATTTGTGTTCTCCCAAAATTCACATGTTGAAGTCCTAATGCCCAATGTAATAGTACTAGGAGTTGGGGTTTTGGAGGTGCTTAGGTCATGAGGGTCCACCCTCATGAATGAAATTAGTGTTCTTATAAAGGAGACTCCACAGAAATCCCTTGCTGCTTCCATCATGAGAGGATACTGTTAGAAGGCACTGTTTATGAATCAGGAAGAGACCTCTCACCAGAACATGACTATACTGGTTCCTTGATCTTGGACTTCCCAGTCTCCAGAGCTATGAGCAATAAATTCCTGTTGTTTATAAGCCACCTAGTCTATTGTATTTTATTACAACAGCTGAACCGACTAAGACAACCTGCTGTGGTGTTGCATCAGAGCTCACCACACTGTTTCATATGACTGAATAGTACTTGGTTGAGTGGCTACAGTGAAGCCTGCAACCTTCATTTTTAAAGTCAAGTCAGAAGAAAGATAACATACAAAAGGTTGAGAATGGTATGGAGGAAAACAAAGGCTCCTGAAGGAATAATGAACAATAAGGCTTCACCATGACATACAATTTTCAGGAAATGATAAAGAGAATAAAACGTCAGTCATATGCACCACCCCTTGTGTCACTTGAGGACACATTATTTTGCTTCTACTAGGCCCTGATATGATAAGTAAATAAAGTCATGGGCCCACCATTGGCTTATAGTCTAGTGGGAGTGTTTTCTCTGGTCGGCAGAAGAAGTTAAAGATTTGAAGCATGAGGATATAAGCTGCTGTTGCTGGCTTGAAGATGGAGGGAGGCACACGTAAAAGAAGAAGAGATCTCAGCTGTATAACTGCAAGAAACTGAATTCTGTCAACAACCAGAAAGAGCTGGGAAGTTGATTTGTGCCGCAGAGCCCCTAGATGAGAACTCAGTCTGGCTAACACCTTGATTTCAGGCTTGTGATAATAAGCAGAGAACTAGCCACACCTTGCCAGAATTTTGACCTGCAAAACTGTGAACTAATAAATTGCTACTTATTTTAAGCCACTATGTTTGCAGTAGTTTGGTGTGCAGCAATAAAAATTAATACAGCTTGTTTCTGCTCCACATGGCTGGCTGGAGTAGATAGATTTGGAGCTGGAGATCTATTACCAAAATGGCTCACTTACATGGCTGGCAAATTGGTGCTGGTTTTATGTGGAGTCTGTCAGATTGTGCTGAGGGATAAAAGGCATCGGTTCCTCTCCACGTGGGCCTTTCCATAGTTTGCATGGCTTCTGTACAGCAGGTGATTAGCTTCTATGAGCAACAGTCCCTGGGAACAAGGATAAAGTAAGTGGCAATTTTATGACCTAGGCTAGGAAATTACATAACATCGCTTTCACCATATTCTAGTGGTGGCAGTCACAAAAGTCTGCTCAGGTTTAAGAGGAAGGGACATAATCCTTAACACTCCATCACAACAGTTTCAATGTCGTACTGTAAGAAGTACATAAAAATGAGATGGAATATTTTGTATTTGAAACATATAATTACATACTGATTTAATGACTCACTCCTATCTCAATACCCATTTTGTTTGTTAAAATGTTAACATTTGAAGGAAACTTGTAAGTGATAACAGTACAAAGAAAAGCATCATTGCACCAAAGGTAAGTCAGGGATGTGAATGTGTGTGGATATATAAGTCCCATAATGACAAATGTCAAGAACACATGCTAACTTTAAATTTCTAGAAAATATTCAAGATGTTATGGAGAGTGAAAATAAAAACTAAGATCTATTTGAGTGTTAATGTGTTATTTTAAGTTTAAACTATGTTGTTAACTTGATTTATGCTACCACTGATTTCTTGAGCACTTGTTCAATATATAGCAATATGTAGCATTAACCATAGTTACATCTCCTACGTTGCATATTTTGGTTTGTATTTTATGTAAATGCTATGAAACCAGGAAAACTATTATATAATATTTAGGCAACTTTTTCATTACAGAATTAAGCACTCACTTAGGTTTATTTTTTCCCAGAAAGTGAATAAAATTCAATGTATTTTTATATACAGAATATAATGATGAGTAAATATAAAGCAATAATATTAGTCCTCAGCAGATCTAGACTGAATAGAAATATATAAATTATTCCTCTTCATCTTCTACATTTGGATGATTAAAAAATAATTGAATCTCATTACTGTGTGAACAAGACATAAGGAAACCACAATTAAATTTATGATAGCATATGCATTCATTACTTCAGTTAAAATTATGGTAAACAGTGTATAGATTTGGCAAAATAAACATTATTTCCACTTTGTGTAACTTCCTAAGGGTAGAATTTCACAACATAAGAGAAGCTTTATATAAGTGACAAAGGCTAGGAAATGCATTTTTCACATTTTAATTACAATTCACGTGTCTGTATCTCCTGCTGTGATGTTTTGTTAAAAAGACATCTCATTTGTGAAACTGCCAGTACAGAAATTGACAGATGTCAAGACCAGTTTCCAACCTGCTTAAGTAACGGTTTAATATGGTTTAGATTATTTTATTAGCATTGTCTATTTTTACTATATATCTAAATAGTAAAGAGTACTATTACAATTTTGTTATAGTTCTTCTATTGTTATAATTAGATTTATTTATATGAGTCACAGATTTATTGTTACAGTTTCAGATTTTATCAGTATACTATTTTTAGAGATGATTTAACTGATGATCTCTCTAAAAAATGTGTCAAGTTCTATTTATTTTAATGAAATGCCTACAAATGCATAGATGCCTAGGAACAATCATGATAGAAGAACTCACATGTCCAGTGAAAAAAATCACTTTGATAGATGTAACTCATAGACATCAACAAATGAACCATTAACTGGGTTAAATATTTTTAAAAAAATATTGCAGTCAGAACAAAACAAGTATTCAAACATGAAAATTACCTCATATGAAGATGAGAAATCCTGAGATCATTTTCTGTAAGACCTCATTGATCACATCTGGAAATAGAAACAAAGATAAGGAAATTATATACACGGAAAAGTTTCTACTGGTGAATCTGCTTATAAAGACTCCTTTGGTTTTATGTTGATAAACATTATTTTACATACAGTTTATCTCCCTTAACAGAGAGACATAAATTCAGAGAACATCAGTGTTGACATTAATTCTCCCCTCCTTCTGCCACCTCAACTTTTTTCAGCCCTCTAACTGGATATTCTCCTCTGAAAATTAAGGATTTCCTCAGTTGCTGGGTAAGCGATGCCTCTCCACATCATCTGCTTTCCACCCCTTCAGCCCATGGGCTTAGAATTAGATCGATTTGTAAACCTGGGATATGGTAGCCCAGTGACAAGGACAGTGACATGCTTTCACCTTAATAGTCTTGCTACCACATCTGCTCCATGGGACGAATCCTTGGTGTCTGTGTAGTTCCCAGATCAAAGACAGCTCATGCAGTGAGTATTTTGACCCAGTCATCTGGGCTTCGCTTCTGGAGAGGATTCCTCTCTGAAATCCTGGGCAGTTGACCTGCTTGCCCTTTTAGTTTCCTCCACAGAGCAAGGGCAATGATGGATCCTGCTGTTCTGTCACCGGGCAGAATTTCTGCTGCAAAAGGACAATTTACCAAGTGTAGGAGTCATTACCAGATTTCTGAAAAATAATTCTGTCTTAATTTTTTTCTGCTAGTGCCCTGTCTACCTGACAGGTTGCCCCAGTTAAGAGAGTTTTTCACATTAAAATAGACTTTTTCCTGTGCTCTCTGGACCCCTGGATCCCAAACTGCAGTTGAGTCTTTTCTCCTCTCTCCTGTCCCACACTTTCTTACCCGTCCTTGATCTTGAAACCAGTGCAAATTTCAGCCTCAATCTCCATTCGAGGCTTCTGTTGCTATAAGGTACTCATAATGTCACCTTAATTTTACAACAGTTGTCACAAAAATATATTTTACCTTTAAGTAATATGGAAAAAATCCAAAATGTTAATACCATATTCAAAAAAAATTTTTTTTCATTTCCTTTATGCTATTAGGATAAAGCAAAGGGGAGAAGTGGTCTTCATTTAACTTTCTTCATATTGACTGGATAATCATGATAGAGTATGAAGTAAATCAAGGGGTGATAAAATAACTAGGACAGAAAAAATGCAACTTAAAATTTTTTTCTGATACTTCATCTACAAACATTGTTTTGCAAATGTTTTAAAGTCAATTCATTTTCTAAAACATCTTATGACTTTTATTATGATAGTAGTAGGGGTAGGAATGAAAAATTATCTCCCTTATTTCCCTAGGCACTCATTTTACTTTTTAGGTACCACTACTGAAAATTTCTAATTTGGCTCATCACTTCAGTGGGAATTCAGTGCACATAAGGGGCACATATGTAATTGGCAACCTAATTTTTCTGCTTTCATCAAATGGTACAATGCCAAATCTTCATTGAAGTTGCCAGTTAAACGCACTTGGAACCAAACAGCAGCAAGCATAAGAGATGAAAATGAACAAACTGGAAAGAGTCATTAACTTTCTGTTTTCCTATCACAACACAAATTGTATCAGGAAAATGTAGCAAAGTGGGAAATTCTACTTGAAACACTAAGCAATCTTAAAAGAGAATAATTCATTTACTTAACTTCTGAAATGTTGTTCATTATAATTTATAAGTGGGGTTTCGGGTACAGATTTTTTTTCAACCAAAAATATGAAATAGTTAAAATGAATCAACTTCTCAGAAGTGTATTTTAGGTTATATATTCTCATATGGCTTATTGGTCCAGTGTGTATGAATTCTGGCCTTTATTTGGCAAGCAAAATTGTTATAAAATTAAGGAAGGAATGTTGGCTTTACTTAATACCTTAATGAATAAAGGCAATTGACAGATTTTCATGGTTCTCACTAATTATGAATGCAACTGAGTGTGAAAATTACAATCAGTTGTGGTTACCAAAAGTGCCCTTGAAATATCTGGTCTAATGTATAATTCTGAACTGTGTAATATAGAGTCATTATTAAATTACCATTATTGGTGACAATTAAATAGAGAACTGGGACAATAAAAACACCAAAAACTTGCCAATATGATTGAGCATCCTCCTTAAAGGTGAAAAACTTTTTTCTTTAATGCCTATTTATAGCTCTTAAATAAACTACATATTTATTTGCTAGGTTCAAAGTTCAGATCAGGAATATGTCTTCTAACAAAATTTCATTTTGCAGTGATAGCAGGATTCCTTTAGTAAGGACTTCAGGGAAGAGTTTCCTGACTTTTTTCATCTATAAATCCAAGTAGTAAGGGCTTTTTAAATCCTTACCTAACCCTAAAATGGTGGACAGTTTTGTAAACCGTTCTTGCATTAGAAAAAAGAGGGAAGTAGAAGGAAAATGCTGAGGGGTTGTAGATCAGCTTACTCCATAATTATTGAAAGCTATAAAGAAACTGTTAAGACTCTCAACTAAGCCAGGTGGTCTGAATGGGAGGGAGTATGGACAGTAGTGTAAGGCAGACTTCGGTTGAATTCCAGGTGCACCACTTAATTTGTTCTTCGCATTTTTTTTTTTTTTTATCGGTATACGGGCCTCTCACTGTTGTGGCCTCTCCCGTTGCGGAGCACAGGCTCCGGACGCGCAAGCTCAGCAGCTCCACGGCACGTGGGATCCTCGCGGACCGGGGCGTGAACCCGCATCCCCTGCATCGGCAGGCGGATTCCCAACCACTGCGCCACCAGGGAAGCCCTGCACCACTTAATTTGTACGAGACCTAATGTTAACTACCTATCCTCCCCAAACCTGACTTTCCAGATCTACAAAATTGAAGAAATGGTAATAGCTTTTTCACAGGGCCTACACACATTGAATCTCAACATCCTTTGTTAGTATATCCATTTAACAATGCTTGATCAAGGGAGCTGTATTTTTATGTTATTGATATATTTGTCCACTAGTCCCAACTTTGCTGCCCTTTTTTGATTATATACTTAAGCCACTTTTAATGGCTTCTAAACTCTTTGTATGAGACATGGAAGAATTAGGGCAAAAGAAAATTGACGGTAAAGGTAAAATATATGGAGAACATATTATGAGCTGGCATACACCAAAAACCTGAGGACATAGCAGTGGATATAGCTACTAATAAAGAGAGAAGATACAATAACTGAGTTGTCAGCCCTAGCCTCCTAGATGTTCTTAATTTCCTTTTGTCACGTTTATGAAAAAAAAGTTTTCCACAGTTGTCACCCCAAAGCAGGGTTGTCCCCATACCAAAATCCACATCGACCACTAATACTCATTCAAAAAGTACACCTTGCTTTTACACTCAATATATTTACATTTCAGAAGTCAGACTATGACCAGATTATTTAGAACGCACACACACACACACACACACACACACACACAAACTTGAAAGAAGCATAGATTGCTTGATTCCTGGAAGCTGTTTGCCAATACAGTAGTGCATCAGATCACAAAGACCCTACAATCTGGGCAGGAGGCTCGTTAGAGGGTAAGGGAGGTAAAGTCAGGTGCCCAAACTTAGAACTGGGGATGTATTTTCTATCTAGAAATGGTCCTACAAGCCACCAAAATTGGTTAAAAAATGTTTCCAACACACACACACAGAGTTAAATGCACTCCATCTGTTTATTGCCTGCTAAAGACATAAATATACAGGAGTGGAGATAAAGAAGGGGATGAATGGGAGAGTTCAGGACCCAGGGCAAATCTAAATGGAAATGAGGCAGTGCAATAGGAGAAAGGACCAAGGGAAAATAAACTAGGTAAGCAACAGCACCGTGCATCAGAAGTCTTCTCCACCACTAAACTGGCAAAATATCTCTAGAGGGCCATCAGCCAAGTGATGTCAAAATGGTAACTGGTTCTGTTTGTAATCCCTGTGTTGTTGAGGACCTTATGTGCAGGAACACAAGTTCCACTCCAGGCCACAGTCCCAATGCTTCCATTATCCTACAGAAGAACTGAGTGCTGTAAATATTTGTTGGGAGGTGTCATCTGTTAAGAGAAAGGAAGCCAGGTTTCTTGCTGCCTTTGAGGTAAGAGATGTGTCAGGATGTGAATAGCCTGGGTGAGAAGGAAAAGAGGAGGAAGCCTCACAGTTTTCTCCCTGAGAGGTGGAAGAGAAAGAAAATAGCATCGGTGGTTTGGAGAGAAAAGATACAGTGCATTTTCAGCATTACCGGGGCCCCTTCGCAGAGCTTCAGATTCTCCCTCTCTAACACTTTTGACCTGCCAATGCACTTGGACTCGACGCACTCATGAGGATGGGCTGAGTGCAAAGCCAAGTCAGCACGACAGGATACGGCTTCCCCTAAAATGAAAACTCAGCAACGGGCCAGCAGTGGGTGTGCGCGCGTTAATGCAAGAGTATGCGTGCGTGGCAACCCGCGGCCTCAGTTGGCCGGGCGCCGTCCTCGGAGCCATCCACGCCCCGCCCCAGTTTAACCCCTCCCTCCGCCCCAGTTTAACTCCTCCCCCGCTCCGCTCCTATAAAAGCTGCGCTCGCCGCCGCCCTCCTTAGTCAGGGAGCGCGGCCTAGCCGGGAGGTGGCTCCGTTGTCCCCCACTCAGTCGCACTCCGCGCACTCACACACTTGGAAGCGCCTCCCCACGTCCCTCCCCTGCCCTCCTCTTGCTCCGCTCTTCCCTCTCTCACCACGAACAGTCGCCGACCGACTGCCAATCCGCCTCTCGCTCTCCCTCTCTCCACAACATGACTGCCTGGGAAGCGGTGGCTCAGGCAGAGCAGCAGGAGGATTATTAAATAACGCAGCTCGACTCTGTTCAACTGGGAGTGGAGAGAAGGAGCCCAACGGCCAAGGCAGGGAGGGAGGGCAGAGGAGGGGGGCCAGGAAGGACAACCCCCGTGCTCCGAAGACAGAAATCCCCGCGTGCCCGGGAGAAGCCTAACAAGCGCCGCGGAGCCCTCCAGGTAGTAACGCCCCCGGTGCCCCCGCGCCCGGAGGGTCGCGCTTCGCGTCGCCGCGACACTGGCGCTGGCCTCAGGCTGACGCGGGAGGACCGCCCGGCGGCTGGCCGAGCTGTGACCGGGCCGCCCCGGAGCAGCCCGCGCGCAGGCCAGGGGCGCCGGCCGTGGGCCCGGCGTGCGCGGCGCGGAGACCTGGCCTCGCGGGCGGGGTGGGAGGGAGGCGGACGGGCTCGCTTCTCCGCCGTCGCGCGACTCCCCGCGTGCTGCGTGGCCTTCTCCTCCGCGCTCTTGAGCGCTCGGCTCCCCGCGGCCGCCACTCCGGGGCGATGCGGAGCGCGGCCGGCCGAGAAGGCAAGAGTTGGCGCAGGCTGGTGGCCGCTCCCCTCCCTCGCCGCTCGCTTCCCGCAGGTAGGGGCGGCCGGGCAGCGCTGACGCCGGGGGCTGCGGGCGCCCGGGCTGGGGCGGTGGCGTGGGAGGGGGAAGAGGAAGGAGGGGGCGGGGAGCCGCAGTGCCGGAGCCTGGACGTCCTCTTTCCTCCACCCGCTCGTTCTCCGGCGCTGGCTTCCTGGGTTGGGGGTCAGACGCTCTCCAGCGGCGGCAGGAACAGCAGCGACTTAGCGTGAACAAATTGCTTTGTGGTGGCGTGTCAAGGGCTCCAGGGAGGGGTGTCTGTCCGTGTGTGTGTGTGTGTGTGTGTGTGTGTGTGTGCGCGCGCGTTCGCGCTCCTGACTAATCAAAGCGTTGGTTCCCCGGGAAAGGAAATCAGTCCCGATCTGAAACCGCAGGTGTCCCCTTGCTCCGCCTCCCGCCACCTTTTGGCATGTGTCCCAGGACTCGTACAAGCAGTGCCATCAGGGGCAGGTGTGCGAGATGGGGTGACGGAGGGATTTGTGAATGGTGCTGCCCTGCGCGTGGAGGCTGAGCCTTGCTGATGTAGAGGACGAGGTATCCAGAGTGAGAAGAAAGGCTATTTATGGCAAAGAGTTGTGAAATTTCTGCGGGTTTCCTTCCGTGGTTCCTGAGCTTCTCTCTTGCCCTCTCTCCTCCTCTCTCTCTCTGTTCCTCTCTCCCATGTCTCCCCTTTTCTTTCTCAGAATTAGAAGCAATTCTGCTTTCCATTTCCCCTCCCCACCGTGGGGCATTGAATATGAGGTGAAGGAAGTCAGAAAATCACTTGTCATTTTACAGGTAGAAAAAAAATGCTTCTTAGAAGTTACCTATCTCTTGCCCTATAATGTTTGTATGTACTTATTCTACACTCCTCCTACCTCTTCAGGCCACCAATAACAACAGCTACAGGCAGAAAGTACCTACTTGGTTTCAACAGCTTTCATTTCTAATATCTTTACAGTTGGATACCTTCCCAGTGATATGTAACGCATATCCTCCATTTCTACCCCTAAGAAAGGCTATTAAAAATAATGTGCACACATTTTACCATAAAGATGGTTTTATTAAAAGCCTTGGGGAAGAAAGAGAAGCAGACACCTAGTGAGTTTATATCGATTGTTACTGATGAGAATTACAACTAGCTATTAAGAAAAGACCTAAAATACTGTTAATCTAGTCTACAACATAATTAATTTGTTTCGGTTTCTTTTTGCTTTATGACAGGCAAAAATTCCAAAGACATGACTTGAAGCTTGGAAATGCCTTAGGACAGTGTCTGCCAACTATGCTTTAGCAACTTTATGTTTGTTCTTAAAAGTAGCAACCTGCGTTTTCATGGAACCGATGACGGGGTTGTGACGGAGATAGTAGGACAGTGTCCTTATTATTTTAAATTGGGATGTCTTTAAGCACCTGCCAAGTACAGTGTTTTTAAAGCTTTGAAATTCCATATTGCAACCGCCGGTTCAGTAATTTCACGGAGAAGAAAGAGAAGTAGACTGACCAACTTATTGTCAGAGTGATTTGTCTTCATTTGGTATTAATTAAGGAGCTCCTTATTTTGATCAAAACATGCCAACTGTTGTTGTTTTTTTCCAGTGCGAAAGTAGCTTTCCTTAACAGTCCTGTTTATTTGGAAGACAAAGGAGTGTTAAGGATTTGTTACTTTGATTTGGTTAGATTCATGTTGGTTTAAAATACATTTTTAGCATTGGAGCATGTGCAGTTTTTATATATCACATTAAAACTTGAACTGAGCGCCGCACTCTGAGGGCTGTTACCTTCACTTTCCTGAATCACTGGAATGTAGAAGTAATGGGGAATTTTAAAATGTGCTTGATGAATTATATTATTGCAGTCATTAAAAGTCACATTTATGAATACTTCTTTGACACCATTAGAGAATCAGCAACTGTTTATTATTTTAATAATGAATTTTTTACTGTAGAATGTTAATTTATATCAAACTTATGAAGTAGAAAATGAAAAAAATATTACATTTTATAGATATTGAACTCCTTATTGCATTTTATCACATAGTGTTCATAATAAAGGGCCTGTCATGTGCAAGATACTATCTAGGTACTGTGGAGGAACATAGGACTTCCTTGCTTCCTGCCCTTCGGGAGCTTACTCTCCAGTTGGGGCAAATCTGATGCGCATGGTTGAACAGAGTTAGCAAACCTTGACAATAAGAGGTTGCATGTCTAATGAAGACTGCAGGAGTTCAGAGCATGACAGTAACATTTCATACTGGATTTTGTCTGAAAAGACTTCCGGCGTAGGTAAGACTTGCTTGGTTTTGATCTTAAAGGATAAATAGGATTAGTGGCTTGTGGATGAGAATATAAGGTATAAGATGTAAGTCTCCTGGAATTGTAGAAAAGAACATAAGATTTAAGAAAGATAAGTTTGTTTTGAAATAGATTTTGATATTGCAAAGTGGTTGAATTTGTTGTGCAAAGTGCAGGTGAGTCTATTTTTGATGAACAATATTCTGTATGCTGCATTCTTGGAATTGTCAATATTTCTGTACCTAAGAAGACAAATTTTTGATTTTATCTTGCCTTTTAATGAAAAATGTGCTTTATATGCATTTATAGAGGATAATTACTCTAAATATTTAAATATACCACATCACACTAAAGTATTGCATTTCGTATTAATAACAAGGTGGCATGTACATGAAGTGAGGTGTTTGAGTTACATCCTTAGCCAACTCTCCTTAGATTTGCTCTAAAGGAAAGAGTATGAGGTATGTAAAAGAACAGCTGCATTCATAGTGAGTAGTCATTGAATGCTTAATATTTTATTCATATAAAATGTGTAACTCATTAATATATTTTCTATAATATTTTTATTTTAAAGTTATTAGAATGCATCTGCATAATAGTTAATCTATCCTTACATTATTTTCCATGAATATATAGCTATGATGTAGGGCCTATGGGGAACAATTTTAGAATTGTAGTGACAGTTTTAAAGATGTTTTAATTGTCTTCTGGTAAATAGATTGTATTACTAATAAGAGCATGCTCTGTCTCTGAGCATTTTGAACTTAGTTATTTGCTTTTTGTATATATATTTGTTTATATATATATATATATATATATATATATATATAAAAGCAAACACAAAACTGTTTAAAATGCATTTCCCCATTTTAAGACCACAAGGGGAAAGATCTGAATTGACATTGAGCCTGTCTATTCAATATGACACCTGAGAAGTATGTTATGGTGACAATAAGGAAATAGTACAAATATTAGATATCACTTTCAATAAATAACAGAGTAGAATTACTTTCAGATTAGTTGAATTAAAAGATTTGCGTATATATTTTGTCAACAGTGAATAGATAGGAGTTATTACAGAAGTGAAAATCCTATTAAATCACCTATTTCATATTCATGCAGGAATGGGATGATTTCCAGTGTAGTCAAAGTACAGACCAGTGTATCTGTTAATTGGTCTCTTTTGAGTTTGGTTTTGGACTATAGGTCACAGGTGTATCACTTTGATAATCTCTCCTACTATATGACTGACAGCTTCTGCGTGATTTCCTTACTGGATAGTGACAAAATCTATTTGCTTTATATTGAGGACGTATGCTTCTATCAGCAATGTTATCTTCACTATGCGAGAGTGTCAGTTAACAATAAAACATGAAGTCTGCGATGGGAGAAGCAGTGAGAAAAGATGAGGAGATTGACGAAAGACACTAACGAAAGAAACATGCTTCAATGTATAGCTTTAACTATAAAAATGTAAAGCTGACCAGTCTAAGCTGCAGTTGATACAGTGCCAGCATATTGCTATCAGTTCTCACTTTAAAATGACTGTATTTCATTTTAAGCTGTTTTCATATGTGGGCTAAACAAAATGGCAAAAAAAAAAAAAAATGGTGGTTGAAAATGTTTACTAGGGTCTGTGGTATTACAATAAAAAAAAAATTTCTGCTTAGGTCTTTGACAGATAAAGTTTGTTGTTTGGCTAAATTCCTGGCCCTATATTTAGATTAACTTAAAATGTACTTTTTCGTTTTGTGTTATTTACACTGTACTAACAATTTTGAAATTTTAATTAAACTTATTAAAATATTTGAACACTGTAACTGTGTTCTGATCTTAAATAAAATCTAGATGTCATTTATAAGGAAACATTTTTGTTACCTAATGGCAAATTCTTAACCTAGGGCAGTAGTTCTCAAAATGCGGTTCCGTGAGCGGTAGCACCAGTGAACTCGTTAAAATGCAATTCCACTGGATGATTGAACCAGAAACTCTGCACTGGGGTCCCCGACATGATTCTCACACACTCTAAAGTTTGAGAACCACTGACCTCGACTATCTTATAGTGAAACTTGAAGACTGTGTTTTCTACCTATTTTGTATCTAAATACTTTCCTCATCTGGTAGAGATAACTAAGCTTTAACTATTTAGACCTAGAAAATATTACATTCTCCATCAGAAGAATTACATCTTAATTAAAAACAAAAACAAAAATGACTTTCTAATTCCTGTGCACATGTTTGTTGTTGATTGGGGAAGCAATACATAAGTGTGGAATTTAACTGGACAGTAATAATGACCTCAGACTGACCTTACTGGTAGTCATTTATAAGGCAAAAAATATGCACAGTGTACAAAGGTTGACCATTTTTTGTTTAGTTTTTTTGACTCGTGATATTTTTCGTCTTGGCATTTATAATCATCTTCTCTGGGTAAGACTACAGTTATTTTAGCTGCTCAACAATAGCTTCACCAGTGTGGAATGTTCTCTCCAATGTTCTTACTACTAAAATAAATTTTAGACCACATCTGTACATCCTTCAAGATTAAAGATAATGTGTTCAAATCCTTTGTCTCTCTTAGTATCCTTGTCCCTCACTTCGTCCTCCCTTCCCCCTCCACTCCCTCAACCCCTGCCTTTCAGATATGAGCTCAATCATCCCTTCTCTAAGGAAACCTTCCTTGGCCTCCTTTGCTACATTAGTTGCCCTATTATATATTGTTTTAGTTCCATGTTCTTCTACCTTGTGGTACTCATTGCAGTTTAATTTTATGTGTATTTGTGTGATTGGTTCAGAATCATCAGGATTTAACGGTGGCCAACACATAAATAAATATCGGTTGAATAACTGTCTGCCTTCGTTCTAAGGGTATTTTATGTTTTTCCAAAGACTGACACTTTAAAAAGTATTTTAAAATAAAGGGAGTCCTAGAATATATGTAAACACGGGCGTTGTTTTCCTTTATATTTTGCAAATTATGAGATGTTTATTAACAGCAGCAGCAATGGCTGTAATGTGCTGAACATGTCTTCCATGTTAAGCACTTTATATATGTTATGCCATGCAATTCTCTTAACATTATAAAGTTTTGTGTGTATTTTAGAGATGAGGAAACTGACACTCTGTTCTGTGCTCTGCCAAAGCTACCGACACCAAACATTGATTTTTTTTTTTTTTTTTTTTACAATGATGAAGAAATTATGAAACCAGTGGACAGAAAACGTGAAGGAGTGTATTTTCTTCTTATTCCTGATTTGACTCAGGGCCCAGCAATATCTGTGCAGTACTCACCGTGTTGCCACTATCTTCAGCAGTGCTGTTGTTGCTTTTTGGGTGACTGGAAGAAGTGATGGAGGACTTGTAAGGGTGATGCTCCCGTCTTCTTATTGTTCTTTTCAGTACTGATATTTTTTACCCTCAGTGCCACTCAATCACAATTCTTTTACCCCAGCTGGTCAGAATCTCCCAACTTATTAGTGGAAATTTAAGATGTAACCAAGTATAATTTTAAGAATGAGTGCCGGGCTTCCCTGGTGGCGCAGTGGTTGAGAGTCTGCCTGCCGATGCAGGGGACACGGGTTCGTGCCCCGGTCCGGGAGGATCCCACATACTGCGGAGCGGCTGGGTCCGGGAGGATCCCACATACCGCGGAGCGGCTGGGCCCATGAGCCATGGCCGCTGAGCCTGTGCATCCGGAGCCTGTGCTCCGCAACGGGAGAGGCCACAACAGTGAGAGGCCCGCGTACCGCCCCCCCCCCAAAAAAAAGAATGAGTGCCTTTATGCAGAGAATATTAAGGTATTAGATATTCTTCATATTTGGAGATATGCAGCTTATCTTCTGGAAAAGATCACACAAAGCTTTGAGAACCTTGCTCAAGCAAAGTTGACCTTAGGTGCAGTCTGTTAATTCAACTGTCTCCCATGAGAAAAAAAAATTACATGATCACATCAGTTTAGTTTCTTTTGGCTTTTAATCTTCAACTTATTTATTTAAATGTGGGTTTAGTCAATGTTCAAATGTTTGAAGCAAAGGGCATATTTAAAAATAAGTATTCTAATTCTGTAGAAGTCCATGGACAGTTAAATTTGGTTATTCTGAAGCCCTCTGCTAGACTAACGGACAAAGTTATGTATTTCATAATGTGTTTAAATCAGTCAATAACATGAATAAAAGTAGATGCCTAATATCAAAAGGAAAAAAATTGGTGTTTCACTGAGTGTGTCTCTTAGGTGAGAGGTTTTGTAGATTTTGTCAGAACCTGTTCTCTGTTGCTGGAATCGTTTAATCATTAACTGGAACCTTAGCCATTCCCCTGATTTAGGACCAGTCCTTCTGTGTAGAGGAAGATTGACTTCTTGCCCAGCACGTTGGGACTTAACATCAAGCCACCCTTGCTGTCCAGCTCTAATGTTATAATGTGTTTACAGTAATGCCTCTTTCTAATAACCGAAACTGATTTCTCACCTAATGTTTTCCCCTGCCTCTTGATAACTTACTCGATATCACCATTTCTCATAGCATTTGAGCAAGGCCTTTCTTTTCTTCTGACAGAGCCTTCTTTATTTCTTTAAGGACTTGGATCATGCTTCTAAACCACCGCACTTCCTGCGCCCTTTTCATCTGCCAGCAGATTCTCCCCCGGCTGCCCCTAGTAATTACTTTCCTGGCTGTCATTTCCAGCTCTTAGAGGTGTGCTTCATTTCCAGGGCTCACTCTTGGCCCTCCATGATGCCAGACACTTACGGCATATTGCCCCACCCCCAGATACACAGGTAGGTTGGACTTTCTGGAAGTACTTACAGCTGGGGTTGTAAAGTGCTTTTCAGACTACAGGGCAAGTCTAGTTCCAGGTTCTGACCATCACCAGACTGCCTCATTTTGCTACATGTTATCTTCCCTTATCTGGCTGTGTCCCACTATAGAGCTACCTCATTCATCATCATTGACAGCAGACATTTTGTAAATGCTTATTATGAATAAGTCAGTCTGTTTCAAGAAGAGTGTACCTCCTATGGTTCCTGTGGCTCCTTAACAGCTTAATCCACATGAATGGAATACAGATTCTTCCATGTCTGGTTTGATTCTTTAGTGTTTGCCTGTTTCTCTTATTCTAAGTCACTTGTTTATTTCAAGATGATCTGGCTCTTCTCCATTCTTTTGTGTAACCTTATTTGAATATGACATGTTTGGAAAGTCAAACAGCTGAAGAAACATACTTCAGACTGTGTGATGCCTTCTCTGATTTTCCCCATTTGTTAATGAAACCTAGAGGTATTCCTTTGTTCAGGACGTGTTTGTTAAGCCAGGTGTACTACCTTAGTTCAACTTTTCTGGGAGTCTTAGTGATACACCTTCCTCATCAACCAAATTCAGACTGGCATGTCATATTTCTTATGTACCTGTTCACTGCAATGAACTCTTTCCTGCAAGGTTAAATACTGTGATTCTGTTAGTGAGTTGTTTTTGTTGTGTATTTGGCTTTTTTGTTTTTTGTTTGGTTTTGGCAGTAGCAGCAAATGATATATCACAAACCTATGTAAGGTTTACAGATAAAATCAAAACAAGTGTAAAAACATGACAGAAATAAATGCAGATGTAGGCTTTGACATTCTAGGCAATTCTTCCTCAAGTATTTTTGTTTGTTTGATAGTTTTTTGTTATTTATAGGTATACAGATTACCAGAACATTAAATCATTAAGCCAGAATATATGAAATGTGTTTAGTGAGTACTCTTTTCTAAGATACAGTATTCTTTAGGACATCCAGGAAAAGCTTGAAAGGGAAAAGACATCAGATGAGAAGGTTAAGAAAAGGAAAAACATACCTATAAACCATACCTCTAAATAAAACTCAAATTCAGTATTAGAAATGCAGACTAAGAGTAACTTATTTCAGGTAAAGTTTCAAAATATCTTATTGATAACAAAACCAATGGGTCTGTACACCAGGATTCCTAAACTTTCAAAGGAATGTTACCTACTGGGCAGATAGCTCAAGAATAGTTATTTGACTTTGTTTTCAATTTTTAATACTATATTCATGTGCAAACAGACCCAAGAAAACTAAACGTATTCACTAATAAGTGAGTTACTTAAAAGTTAGAGTGTACCTCTTATAGCAGTAATTTTAAACATAAAGTATAGATTACTAAACAGGGCCATCAAAAAATCATTACAGATTTGTACACAGCAAACGTATAAACTTATAGCAACATTATGGTTAAAATTAACTTTGAGGGATAGTTCCTACAGTGTACCTCAAGACGTAAATATGGTGGTATTGCGAGATATCTTCTTCAACAACACCAGTCAACCTTTTGAAAGAATCAAGGGCCCTGCAGTGGGAGGGTCTAAGTTGATCAGAGGGAGAGTAATATGAAGCATTCCGGGGGGAAATCGTGATGGTGCCAGGTCCAAGTGCTGCTCAAAACACTGAAGGGATAAAGACAGTATAGCATTAACTATCTAGTGAAGAGTAGGAAGGAATTGCCTCCCAGGATATTTCTGAGGAGCATCAGGTTCATTGGATGATGACACACAAAACGTAGCTCCAGAAGTCTAACGCAGGAAATGATTGGATGATGTATCTTAAAAGCCAAAGAGTTTTAATTTGAATATAGGATAGATTGGTGAATTTGAAGTTCTGGAGATCCTTCAGCCCCCCTTCCAATCATCTAGACCTCAGTCTCTCCAGTCACCTTTGAGGCAAGGGAGCTATCCAGGGTACTAGACTCTTGCCAAAATCCTCTCTTGCAAAACTGTGCAAAATACTTTGTTGTTTTTGTTTCTGCTAATCATAGAGCCTGACATTGCAGATGCTGCATCATTCACTTGGAATGACTAACCTTCCATCATTTGGTTTATTCCAGTGGGTCCTTCAAGGCTCAATTCAAATGTAAAATTCAAGGATGCTTACCTCAACCCTATGTAAGAAGCCTATTCTGACTGTCAGTAACAGCCTGCGTATATATCATTATCAAATCTCCCTTTAAAGTATCATAGTTCACTGCTTGCTTGTGCTTCATGCCCACTGGATTGTGAACTTAATGAGGGCAGGTGTTCTGTGCTTTATTCTCTTTTTCAAACAGCTCATCTAACTCTGTGATGTGAAGATGCTCAGTAATTGATAAATGAATGAATACTGCTTAAGAGTGACTTGAATATTGTACGTCTTATGTGAACTGTTCCCAGTGCTAACCACATCTAGGCTCACTTTGAATACTGCCCTTCATGGCTTTTTCATGGACTGAAAATGTGTTCTTAACTTGGAACCAAGTAACCTAAAATGGCCAAAAGTCTTGAAAAAATGAAAGGAATGGAGGAACTATGGCATACATACCATGGGCGTTAGGGGATAGCAAGGTTTAAGGAAAGTAGCATAGGCTGATATGGAGATTGGGGGCCAAAGGACTGTCTGGTTTGTCATGTCCTCAAACAAGCATCATGAACATTCACTCCATATTCATTTTCTAAGGCTTCTGGAACTTGGGATCACACATATCATTGCTCTGAATGTTCAGTGTGGCAATAAGTGATAATGTCATCATAGGAAAACTTCTGTTTACATGGAAGTCATCCTGTCACTGGTGTGGTATTGACTTACTGATCACTTTTACATGATGTAGGTAAATTGTGTACCTGTCTATATCTTCCCTTATTGGGACAGTGCAAGAATAGTTTAGGTACCACTGTTTTCCTTTTGGTCAGAAATTCCCTGTATTTCAAGTGCATGAACCATAGAAAATGGTTGTGGGGCCTTTTCCTGGGGGATATTTTCACTTTATAATTCTGCTTTTCACATGTTTGAAGTATAACTACTATCTATCCTGTACATCATGCTGTTTCTCTTTCCTGTTTTGATTTTTTTCTTGTACCTATTGCCAGCAGGAATGTTTCAATTATGAAGCATAAAAAGAAAAGCTATATATTTTAGTGATTTTTCCCCTTGGCAAAGCTAGTTATATAACTCAGAGAAAAATATGGAGTCAGAATAACTTAGATGTAGAAGAAGGAATTTTAAAAAGTGCTAAAAAATGAATAAAGCAAAAGTTTTCTAAAACCATCTTAAATAAACTCAGTTTGGAAAACTAATAATTTTTTTACTAAGTATTTAGAATTATGCCAAATAATATCATCATTAATTTTAGAGATTAAAAGTTGCTAGTCATTTTCTTTTTTTAAAATTTTAAAATTTTATTTATTTTTTTATACAGCAGGTTCTTATAAGTTATCCATTTTATACATATTAGTGTATATATGTCAATCCCAATCTCCCAATTGCTAGTAATTTTCTAATAATACTAGAGATGAAACACTCCTATAAAAACTCGGTTTGGTTGCAGCTATTTGCCTACTCACTATTATTATTTACCTTCAGCATTTGCTGAAAAGTGCTTATGGACAAGAGTGCCAGATCCTGCTGTTCTTCAGCATATTGGACCAGGTCAAGAAACTGAAGCACAGAGAAGTTAAGTAACTTGACCAATATAGAAATCTATTAAATGAAGAACCAGGATTCAAACTAGAGGGCAGACAGCAGAAGTAAGAAGAACTAAAACCTTGCAGCCTGTGGAACAAAAACCACATTCACAGAAAGATAGACAAGATGAAAAGGCATAAGGCTATGTACCAGATGAAGGAACAAGATAAAACCCCAGAGAAACAACTAAATGAAATGGAGATAGGCAGTCTTCCAGAAAAAGAATTCAGAGTAATGATAGTGAAGATGATCCAGGACCTCGGAAAAAGAATGGAGGCAAAGATCGAGAAGATGAAAGAAATGTTTAAGAAACACCTAGAAGAATTAAAGAACAAACAAACAGAGATGAACAATACAGTAACTGAAACGAAAACTACACTAGAAGGAGTCAATAGCAGAATAACTGAGGCAGAAGAATGGATAAGTGACCTGGAAGACAGAATGGTGGAATTTAGTGCTGCGGAACAGAATAAAGAAAAAAGAATGAAAAGAAATGAAGACAGCCTAAGAGACCTCTGGGACAACATTAAACACAACAACATTCGCATTATAGGGGTCCCAGAAGGAGGAGAGAGAGAGAAAGGACCCGAGAAAATATTTGAAGACATTATAGTCTAAAACTTCCCTAACATGGGAAAGGAAATAGCCACCCAAATCCAGGAAGCGCAGAGAGTCCCATACAGGATAAACCCAAGGAGAAACACACCGAGACACATAGTAATCAAATTGGCAAAAATTAAAGAAAAAGAAAAATTATTGAAAGCAGCAAGGGAAAAATGACAAATAACATGCAAAGGAACTCCCATAAGGTTAAAAGCTGATTTCTCAGCAGAAACTCTACAAGCCAGAAGGGAGAGGCATGATATACTTAAAGTGATGAAAGGGAAGAACCTACAACCAAGATTACTCTACCCGGCAAGGATCTCATTCAGATTTGATGGAGAAATCAAACGCTTTGTAGACAAGCAAAAGCTAAGAGAATTCAGCACCACCAAACCAGCTCTACAGTGGGAAACACAAGAGAAGAAAAGGACCTACAAAAACAAACCCAAGACAATTAAGAAAATGGTCATAGGAACATACATATTGATAATTACCTTAAACGTGAGTGGATTAAATGCTCCAACCAAAAGACACAGGATCGCTGAATGGATACAAAAGCAAGACCCATATATATGCTGTCTACAAGAGACCCACTTCAGACGTAGGGACACATACAGACTGAAAGTGAGGGGATGGAAAAAGATATTCCATGCAAATGGAAATCAGAATAAAGCTGGAGAAGCAATACTCATATCAGATAAAATAGACTTTAAAATAAAGAATGTTAAAAGAGACAAGGAAGGACACTACGTAATGATCAAGGAATCAATCCAAGAAGAAGATATAACAATTATAAGTATATATGCACCCAACATAGTAGCGCCTCAATACATAAGGCAACTGCTAACAGCTATAAAAGAGGAACTCGACAGTAACACAATCATAGTGGGGGACTTTAACACCTCACTTACACCAATGGACAGATCAACCAAACAGAAAATTAATAAGGAAACACAAGCTTTAAATGACAAAATAGGCCAGATAGATTTAATTGATATTTATAGGACGTTCCATCCAAAAACAGCAGATTACACTTTCTTCCAAGAGTGCACAGAACATTCTCCAGGATAGATCACATCTTGGGTCACAGATCAAGCCTCAGTACATTTAAGAAAATTGAAATCGTATCAAGTATCTTTTCTGACCACAATGCTATGAGATTAGAAATCAGTTACAGGGAAAGAAACACAAACACATGGAGGCTAAACAATATGTTACTAAATAACCAAGAGATCACTGAAGAAATCAAAGAGGAAATGAAAAAATATCCAGAGACAAATGACAATGAAAACAAAATGATCCAAAACCTATGGGATGCAGCAAAAGCAGTTTTAAGAGGGAAGTTTATAGCTATACAAGCTGACCCCAGGAAGCCAGAAAAATCTCAAATAAACAATCTAACCTTACACCTAAAGGAATTAGAGAAAGAAGAACAAACAAAACCCAGAATTAGCAGAAGGAAAGAAATCATAAAGATCAGAGCAGAAATAAATGAAATAGAAACAAAGAAAACAATAGCAAAGATCAATAAAACTAAAAGCTGGTTTTTGAGAAGATAAAATTGATAAACCATTAGCCAGACTCACCAAGAAAAAGAGGGAGAGGACTCAGATAAATAATATTAGAAATGAAAAAGGAGAAGTTACAACAGACACGGCAGAAATACAAAGCATCCTAAGAGACTACTACAAGCAACTCTATGCCAATAAAATGGACAACCTGGAAGAAATGGACAAATTCTTAGGAAGGTGTAACCTTCCAAGACTGAACCAGGAAGAAATAGAAAATATGAACAGACCAATCACAAGTAATGAAATTGAAACTGTGTTTAAAAATCTTCCAACAAACAAAAGTGCAGGACCAGATGCCTTCACAGGTGAATTCTATCAAACATTTAGAGAAGAGTTAACGCCCATCCTTCTCAAACTCTTCCAAAAAATTGCAGAGGAAGGAACACTCCCAAACTCATTCTATGAAGCCACCATCACCCTGATACCAAAACCAGACAAAGATACTACAAAAACAAAAATGGCAGGCCAATATCACTGATGAATTTAGATGCAAAAATCCTCAACAAAATGCTAGCAAACAGAATCCAACAGCACATTAAAAGGATCATACACCATGATCAAGTGGGGTTTATCCCAGGGATGCAAGGATTCTTCAGTATACACAAATCAATCAATGTGATACACCATATTAACAAACTGAAGGATAAAAACCATCTGGTCATCTCAATAGATGCAGAAAAAGCTTTTTACAAAATTCCATACAATTTTTATTTTATGATAAAAACTCTCCAGAAAGTGGGCATAGAGGGAACCTACCTCAACATAATAAAGGCCATATATGACAAACACACAGCAAATATCATTCTCAATGGTGAAAAACTGAAAGCATTTCCTCTAAGATCAGGAACAAGACAAGGATGTCCACTCTCACCACTGTTATTCAACATAGTTTTGGAAGTCCTAGCCATGGCAATCAGAGAAAAAGAAATAAAAGGAAGACAAATTGGAAAAGAAGAAGTAAAGCTGTCACTGTTTGCAGATGACATGATACTATACATAGAGAATCCTAAAAATGCCAGCAGAAAACTACTAGAGCTAAACAATGAATTTGATAAAGTTGCAAGATACAAAGTTAATGCACAGAAATCTCTTGCATTCCTATACACTAATGATGAAAAATCTGAAAGAGAAATTAAGGAAACACTCCCATTTACCATTGCAACAAAAATAATAAAATACCCAGGAATAAACCTACTTAAGGAGGCAAAAGACCTGTATGCAGAAAACTATAAGACACTGATGAAAGAAATTAAACGTGATACCAACAGATGGTGAGATATACCATGTTCTTGAGTTGGAAGAAACAATATTTTGAAAATGACCATGCTACCCAAAGCAATATACAGATTTAATGCAATCCATATGAAATTACCAATGGCCTTTTTACAGAATTAGAACAAAAAATCTTGAAATTTGTATGGAGACACAAAAGACCCTGAATAGCCAAAGCAGTCTTGAGGGAAAAAAACGGAGCTGGAGGAATCAGACTCCCCGACTTCAGACTGTACTATAAAGCTACAGTAATGAAGACAATATGGTACTGACACAAAAACAGAAAGATAGATCAATGGAACAGGGCAGAAAGCCCAGAAATAAACCCATGCACCTGTGGTCAACTAATTTCTGGTGACCAAGGAGGCAAGGATATACAATGGAGAAAGGACAGTCTCTTCAGTAAGTGGTGCTGGGAAAACTGGACAGCTACATGTAAAAGAATGAAATTAGAATACTCCCTAACACCATACACAAAAATAAACTCAAAATGGATTAGAGACCTAAATGTATGACTGGGCATTATAAAACTCTCAGAGGAAAACATAGTAAGAACACTCTTTGACATAAATCACAGCAAGAAATTTTTTGATCCACCTCCTACAGTAATGGAAATAAAAACAAAAATAAACAAATGGGACCCAATGAAACGTCAAAGCTTTTGCACAGCAAAGGAAACCGTAAAGAAGACGAAAAGACAACCCTCAGAATGGGAAAAAAATATTTGCAAATGAATCATCGGACAAAGGATTAATCTCCAAAATATATCAACAGCTCATGTAGCTCAATATTAAAAAAACAAACAACCCAATACAGAAATGGGCAGAAGACCTAAATAGACATTTTTCCAAAGAAGACAGATGGCCAAGAGGCACATGAAAAGCTGCTCAACATCACTAATTATTGGAGAAATGCAAATCAAAACTACAATGAGGTATCACCTCACACCTGTTAGAATGGGCATCATCAGAAAATCTACAAACAAGAAATGCTGGAGAGGGTGTGGAGAAAAGGGAACTCTGTTGCACTGTTGGGAGGAATGTACATTGATACAGCTACTATGGAGAACAGTATGGAGGTTCCTTAAAACACTAAAAATAGAACTACCATATGACCCATCAATCCCACTACTGGGCATATACCTTGAGAAAATCATAATTCAAAAAGACACATGCACCCCAGTGTTCACTGCAGCGTTATTTACAATAGCCAGGTCATGGAAGCAACCTAAATGCCCATCGACAGACAAATGGATAAAGAAGGTGTGGTACATATATACAATGGAATATTACTCAGCCATAAAAAGGAACAGACTTGGGTCAGTTGTAGAGACGTGGATGGATCTAGAGACTGTCACACAGAGTGAAGTAAGTCAGAAAGAGAAAAATATTGTATATTAACGCATATATGTGGAACCTAGAAAATGGAACCGATGAACCAGTTTGCAGCACAGAAGTTGAGACACAGAAGTAGAGATAAAACGAATGGACACCAAGGGGGGAAAGTGGCGGGGGTTGGGTGTGGTGGTGTGATGAATTGGGTGATTGGGATTGACCATGTATACAGTGATGTATATAAAATGGATGACTAATACGAAAAAAAAAATACTATGGTTTAATCCATCTAAAAGTAAAGTTGCCTTAAAACTGTCTCAAGAGTACATATGATGTGTGCTTACAGTTTAGGTGTTTTATAATGTAACTGTTAGGAGAAAGAGGTGAATTTTAGGCACCATGTGGATCGTTTGCATTGTGTAAGCATAGCCCTAGGACTCCTCAGCTCTCAGTCAGACCTAGGACTCCTTAGGGACCAAAAGTGATGGTTGCCTCTGATTTAGACTATGGCCATGAAAAGATGGGGGCCTGCTGTGATTACATTCTTTTTTTCTTCTTCAACATAATAAAGTAATGCAATTTACACCCCCGACCAAAACCGGTTTAAGTGCTTGTACCAATATCAGTGAATTAAAAATTTTTTGACATTGTTTGACATTAAGTCAAAACTTGGATCAATCTTTGTTAAATATGTATATGTACAGACATACACATGTATATAGCAATGTGGTTTTTTATAATGGGATTTGTCTTAAAAATTTTTTTCCTAATAATGCAGGTGTTTTTTAGTTTTTTTTTTTTTTTTTGTGAGGGGAACACGTGCATCAGTTAGTGCTCTTCAGAAAAACAGAACCAACTGTGTATATATCCATATCACCTGTCTACAAGAAGATTCATTTTAAGGAATTAGTTTGTGTGATTCTGGTGGCTGGCAAATCTGAAATCTGTAGGGCCAGCCAGCAGGCTGGAAAATCAGGCAGGATTTCTGTGTTACAGTTTGAGGCAGCATTCCTTCATCTCCAGGAAATTTCAGTTTTTGCTTTTAGGCCTTCAACTGATTCAGTGAGATCCACCCACATTATTGAAGGTGATCTGCTTTACTTAATGTCAAATGATTATAGACATTAATCATGTTTACAAAATACTTTTCACAGCAACATCTAGGTTAGTGTCTGACCTAACATTTGGGCACCATAGCTAAGCCAAAATTTCACATACCATTTAACCATCACAGAGGGTGACGAATAATATGGTAACAAGCCCTTTCTAGTTTACATGATAAGTTTGTGCATACATTTTTTTCCTTTGGCCAGATATACTTTAGCATTGGTCATTTATTCATATTTGTAGGCATAGATCGTCATTCATCTGTTCCTTATACGTTTTGTAATCATTTATTAAGCATGCACTTTGTACAAGAGACAATACTAGGCCACTGAATAACTTCAAAAAGTGAATGACAGAGGCTGTGTCTTCTAAGTGTTTTAATTCTAGTGGAAGAGCCATAAGTACAATAGATGACTGTATGATAAGTAAATCTGCAGAGTAGAAATGTGTGTTTTTCAATCATGTCAATTAAATGTCATTTCCCTCATGAGCAATCAAAAAATAATTCATGGCAATGGTTAATATGCCAAGTTACTATGCTTATTAATTTAAGGATGACTCATATGTAAAATTGAATTATGAAAGTATGGTTGCCCACTGCAGGTCAACTTCATTTAGACAGTGTTGGCCATGTATGCTTTCAGTTTAGCACATTAAAGGATTTGTATTTGTATTCAGCTTATGCAAAGGTGATGCAGTATATACTCAAACAGGTCTGACAAGTGGGCTGTCATGTTTTATTGATAATCTTGTACTTTATATAGCATAGAGCAATAAATATTTTCCTTACAGCCTCCAAATGGTTGTTTTCTCATAGTACTTTCTCCTTCCAAAACTACATTTTATTTCTCTTTTACTATTCAATGAATGTGAACTTCTCTGCCTGGCTTTTGAAGCCCTCTGTAAACTCGCCACACTTTACTAATCCAAACATAGATCTATCACTTTGTTAAGGTCATGTAACTTAGAACACTCTCACATATGCAGCATATGCATTTAATCCTTTCTGTTTATGCAAATCTCAGCTGTCATTACAGGCCTGGCTCCACGAAACCTTCCATGACAACTCTAACCCGCCTAGGGAGTTTCCTTTGCTGCACTCTGAGTTGCGAGCAATACCTAGTTGGCACCAGACAATTAAGTACAGTCTGTTCTGCTATAATGCATTTTTCTGTAATGTGAATTAGCTCCTACAGGATTGGTGAATAGGGGAATTACGTTAGTAAAATGTGGAATTTGGTTCATGTGTGATTTCTCCCCAGCATAATATTCAGCTTTACCAGGTAATTACAGCTGCACGCAAAGTATACTAATACAGGCAAATGCAAAATACAGTAGAGGAATACCCTTTTCACCTAACTGCTTTCACCTTTTTTTTTTTTGCGGTATGTGGGCCTCTCACTGTTGTGGCCTCTCCCATTGCGGAGCACAGGCTCCGGACGCGCAGGCTCCGGACGCGCAGGCTCAGCGGCCGTGGCTCACGGGCCCAGCCGCTCCGCGGCATGTGGGATCTTCCCGGACCGGGGCACGAACCCGCGTCCCCTGCATCGGCAGGCGGACTCCCAACCACTGTGCCACCAGGGAAGCCCTACTTTAACCTTTTTTATAAAATAGGAAAAAGTTTATGTATTTCTTGTATTATTTCTTTTTATAATTAGAGATTTTACATGTCTTTTTAGGCATACGGTGTTTTTATAAAAATTGTTTTGGTTTTGTTTAGAACTTTGTGTTATAAATACATAGATTTTTGAGTGTTTCTGCAAAGCCCTAATTTTGGGGTATAAGCTCTGTTGTATTTATTGTCCAGTTTTTCAGAATGAAAGGACACATATGTTGCAATAGCAGGAATTGAGAAAATTTACTTCAAATCACTCAATATTTATGGAGCATCCACTCTGTGCCACACACTAGTGTTGATGTTGGATGTATGAAAAATGAACGAGGCTTACTTTTGAGTACCTAGGAGACTAAGCCAAATTCCTGTATGATGGTGGTTCTTTTGCTTACTTAGCTCAGTGGACTAGGACGAAGAGAGAATATAAGAAGTAACTGTGACATTTGTGTGTGTTCCTCATACTGCCTGGAGTGCTCTCTCATTCATGCTTTCTTTAGCCAGTTTCTTCCCAAGCTTCATCTCTCAATTCAAACATCTTTTCTTTATACTATTTTAATCTCACATGGCATGAGGTACCTTTCTTTGATAGCACTCAAGGTAGCTGTTATTTTCAATTCTTTGTGATATTATTTAGATAATATTTTTCTTAGACTGCTCCTGAGAACAGAGATCATGTTTATTTATTCCCATTGTTGTATTCTCATTTTCTGGCAAGTAGGTAAACAGACACGAACACAACAGGTATTAATATAATAAATGTAATACATATTATATATAGATATGTATAGCAGGTATTCATTTACTAATTTTTTATTTGTGTGAATGGCTTTCTTTATTTTTTAACTACTGAACTTTAAATATTCTTCCTGGAATGAATAATTTTTTTTTTAATCCATGTAAATTTTGTATCACCACATTTCCTGGTAGTGTATGAATTTGTTGAAATTTTTGTCTTATATTTTTATTTTATACATTTTAATTAAATATATTATAGAAAGAAAAATATTTTAGGTCTCAGAATTTCTTATGTTTATATTTTCTAGAAATTGCAAAATGTTTTAAAAAACACACAGAGCTTGGAGAAGCTTAGAGAAGTATAGAACAGTATTTTTATTATTTATTTTTTTACTTAGTATTTGAGTGAGAAGGATGACTTGAACAAGGCCCTTAAAGTAAAAATCTAAAAGAAGTAATTGACAATTTTGGAGGAAAATATTGATATTTTTAATGAAAGTTAAGAATATCTGAACATCAAAGGGCACCATAAGTTAACAGACAAATCACAGAGAAGAAGAAAATATTTACAAGGAATATAACTGGTTAAGTACCCAGAATATGTAAGAAAGGCACCAACCCAACAGTAGTATGTTCAACTATCCAATAGAAAAAAAATAGAGTAAAAGATATATACTGGCAGGTTCTTCACATTATACTTTTTCTCATGTTTAAATTTAACAAATGAAAAGAATAATGATCTTTTTTTTTTTTGCGGTACGTGGGCCTCTCACTGTTGTGGCCTCTCCCGTTGCGGAGCACAGGCTCCGGACGCAGAGGCTCAGCGGCCATGGCTCACGGGCCCAGCCGCTCCGCGGTATGTGGGATCTTCCCAGACCGGGGCACGAACCCGTGTGCCCTGCATCGGCAGGCAGACTCTCAACCACTGTGTCACCAGGGAAGCCCCAAGAATATGATCTTTACATCATCTTTTTCCTCCGAAAATCATCTGTCCTACAGTACTTATTACTTCTGATTTTGTCTGAAAAAACAGTTACCATCATGTTGTAAGTTTGGTTCACCAGCTTTTACTTGGTTCAAGGAATAGAGCACAAAAAAGCTGTGAGTTAAATAATAAAAGACAGGTGGGGATTGGAAGATTAATTTACTATTGATAATTCTGTTAACTTTCAACTGTTATTGGCGTTGGCTAAGGTAAATCAGTGTACCTTTAATATTAGCCAATTTTGATGTGACCAGAGAATGTTCATAAAATACCTTAATAGTTGATGATTATTTATCCAAATGATGATATATCTATTAGAAGAGCATGCTTTTGAAAATATTACACTAGAAGATGATCGGTTTTCCTTAACTTGAAGATGTGGCACTGCTTTGGTCAGTCTCTGACTTTTGCTGAATCAGCATCAATGCTGCTATTAATCTCTGAAAAAACACAGAGATGACTTCCCTCTTAAGACACTATGATAGCCTTAAAAAAGTATTTTTAATATAGGATTAACCATTCATTTTCATGATCTTAATAGTTTATGAAGTTAAACCATAGTGTTTCTTTTGATTGTCTTCAGGCTACTACTTGTATTTTGGTTTATTTATTTACTGGTTTAGTGATTTATTTGCTGTTTATTTACTTTTAGAACTTTGTTTACAAACTTATAAACTTAACAGCTATTGAGTATCTTTTATGTGCAAGACTCAGTGCTAAGTGCTCAACTTCATGCTCTCATTTTATTCTTAAGACAAATCAATGAGATAGGTTGTTTTCAATTTCCATTTTGGGTTGTAAAAATTGAGGCATAGAAAAATCAGACAATTTGTCAGTGACTGCATGGCTTGTGTGTGATGGAATAACTTATTTCATCTCATCTATGTAGCTGCTTATTATATCAAATAAAGTATTCCATTATAAAAAATTCTTTTACAAACCAGAGGTTATTTCTGGCTTATTAAAATATGCACCTAGTACCCATAGATGTACAAATAATGTTGGCAATGATCAAGCACCTAAGAGGCTAATATAAATTATTCTGAAAAAATAACTTTATTAAATATATGCCTCAAAACCACTAGTATTTGACGAAATCAGTGTACTGGAAGCAAGAGGCTTAAAGTCCTAAAAAAATCTACATGACAAAATAATTTCAGGTTTGAAAATGAAATGAATACATCAGTACACATAAATACTTAGAGTAATTTTCACATTTATATAGAAAAACAGAAAGGCCATGCCATTGGATATACTAATGTGACTTCATTAAAAGGAAAATAGTATTGCATATGATTGTGAGCTTGTGTAGGTTAGAATGTGAGTAATTTTGAGCAAGATAAGTTATTAGAAGAGATTGTTTCAAGAGTGAATTTTAGTAACAACTTTTAAAGTTACAGGCACCTTTTGGGAGTTGAGGAAATTAAATAGGTCCTTTTTTCCCCCCAAATAAGCATGTGTGCATAAACAAAAAAAATAGTGCTTGTAAATTCTAGTAGTTTGTAGATTGCCTAGAGTGTCCATGGATTTACTTTGAAAAACTCAGTACTAGTCTCTTGAAAATATTCAATCAGAAAATAATAATTTTGTAAAAATCATTTGCATTGTTAGCATACTTGGGTCGACAATGTAGTAAAAAAAAAAGGGCACATAGGAATGCATATTCTATAGAAAATGTAGGTTTTATGGTGCAAGGTTGGTACAGATTTGCTCCTGACATTGGAGCAAAGGACATTTTGATCAGAGAGAATCAGAGGAAGGGATCTATCTGTCTGCAGTAACAAGCACAACCACAGCGTTCCTCAGGAGAAGTTTTAGTCTGTAAACTGCTTTCCCAAACTCTATCTCATTTGAGCCTCACTGGACAGTTATTTTGATTTCCTATGACCTCACTGTTAATTCATGCTTCTGGCTTTAGCTAAACTATTCTTTCCTCTATCACCTTCCCTTGTGCTATCAAGCTGAACCTCTAACCCGAACTCATCTGTACGTCTGCTTTCCATAGGGTGTAGGAATACTGTACTTCGATTTCCGGAGTCATTTTTCTGGATGCTTTGTTTTACAAGTAGGTCACATCCTTAATAAAAGATGTGAGTAGTAAAATATATTTTAGAATGTAAAAGGTATTTTGATTTTGGAAAAACTTTGTTTCTTGTGGCATCTATTTCAGAAATCCAGTAATATTTTTTAAATTTTATTTATGTATGTATGTATGTATGTATGTATGTATGTATGTATGTTTGGCTGCATTGGGTCATCATTGCTGTGTGTGGGTTTTTCTCTAGTTGCGGCGAGCGGGGGCTGTTCTTCGTTGCGGTGCACGGGCTTCACGCTGCGGTGGCTTCTTTCGTTGGGGAGCACGGGCTCTAGGTGCGCAGGCTTCAGTAGCTGTGGCATGTAGGCTCAGTAGTTGTGGCTCGCGGACTCTAGAGCACAGGCTCAGTAGCTGTGGTACATGCGCTTAGTTGCTCCGTGGCATGTGGAATCTTCCCGGACCAGGGCTCGAACCTGTGTCCCCTGCATTGGCAGGCAGATTCTTTTTTTTTTTTCTTTTTGCGATACGTGGGCCTCTCACTGTTGTGGCCTCCCCTGTTGCGGAGCACAGGCTCCGGACGCAGAGGCTCAGCGGCCATGGCTCACGGGCCTAGCCGCTCCGCGGCATGTGGGATCCTCCCAGACCGGGGCACGAACCCGCGTCCCCTGCATCGGCAGGTGGACTCTCAACCACTGAGCCACCAGGGAAGCCCGGCAGGCAGATTCTTAACCACCGTGCCACCAGGGAAGTCCAGAAATCCAGTAATATTTATAACAGCAGGTAATAGGCAATACTGATATCATTTTTAGGATTTATCAGCCACTGGTATGTATGTTACGCATGTTAACTCATTTAGTCCTCACAGTAACCTATTGGACCGGTGGTAATTTGCTTGTTTTACAGATGAGGATTTTGAGGCTTAGAGATGTTAAGTAAATAACCCAAGTTCACACAGAAAGTAGTAGAGCAGGAGCCAGTCTATGAGGTAGGGCCCAGAATCCACGCTCTTAAACTCTTCACTATATAGACATGGAGACTAACTATAGTTTTCTTCATAAACATTTGCATATTTCGTTCTAGTGAGGCAAAGCCTTTTGGTAGCCCTTTCAAAAATAGTGGAAGTCTGACATTGGTGAAATTGTCTACTTCTTTTTCATTGCTAATTAAAGAATATAGTTGACTCCAGTACATATTGGAGGTAGTGCTATTAACCCAGCATCAACTGGGAAATAAGTTAGAGTAGCTGGACTAGTAGATTTCAAGGCAAACAGTGAATGATTCTTAAAAAAATGTGTTCACCTTTGGGAGAAGGAAGTAACTGATACTAGAAATAAACTTATGAATAACTTTGTCCTCTGTACGACAGTTTTAGAGAAAAGTGTTCATAGTGATCAAACCACGAAATTTTAGATACTTGTTTAAAATCAGAACTACGCTTGTTCTTAGCTGAAAATTTTATTATTACAAACCTGTTGATCTTGAAGTTATTTAGAACTTTGCTTAAAATATTTAGTGACACAGGAAAAATAGAAACATCCAATAAAGGGGAAAATATTTTTCATATTCAAGTTGTCTTTATTATTCTTAAAATCAAACACTTTATGGTTTATTTAATTTAAAAAAATTTTTAAAAATTTAAATTGTTTTTAAATTTTTCTTTTTTATTTTATTTTTAACATTTTTATTGAAGTATAATTTGCTTTACAGTGATGTGTTAGTTTCTACTTTATAACAAAGTGAATCAGTTATACATATACATATCTCTTCCCTCCCATATCTCTTCCCTCTTGCGTCTCCTTCCCTCCCACCCTCCCTATCCCACCCACATCTTATGTTTTTCAGTGTAAAATAATTAGAAACTTTATAGATAGGATAATATCATAAGAAAGTCTGAAATCATCAGTGTTTATGCTGACTTTCTGAGCCATGTTCAATTTTTCAGAGGAATAAAAATCAGTATTAATTAGCCTGTGTTTTAAATTTGTTTTCCTGTTCTTTTTGAATAGGTTTCCCATAGTAATGTCAGTCTCAAATGTGGGGAAAATGTGGGGTTTCACACATTTCTAATAAGTTATTGCCTGGTCATTGGTGGGGACAAGTTTTCAATCCTGCGTCTTGCCACTTTAAATGAAAGAGATGCATGATTTGTTACCAGTTATGTATGTGTAGAAACTCACTTTTTCAAGAAAAGATCATTACTAGCTTGTGAAGTGTTCTGAACATAAAAACATTTATTTGTACTTGTACCTCACGCATCTTCACCACCCCGTCAGTGTCCTGAATATAACCAGCAGTATGTTGTTAAAACCAGTTCTGACCACCATGATCTTTTCATGTATAGGACATTGTAATTATTAAAAAGACCCATATCTTACTAAGTAAGCCATGTTTTACTCAATCTAAATACCTTTATAGAAAACACATGTGACGTAGTGTGTAGGTTTAGTGTTTATACATATGGCTTTAATAACTTGTCTATTTAAGGATCTATATAATTATTCAGTGAACGAATATATATATACATATATATACAATATTTCTCATCATTTTAGCATTATTGTTTTGTGGTTGGAGTTTATTTAAAGTACAATCATTAAAGTCTTATTGAATGGATTATCTTTTTTCTCTCCCTCATAAAAATAAAGCATTTGATTCAATAAAAGCTTCCACAACCATGCTCTGGGTTGACAAAGACTTGCTTGGTTGATTAGCATGAATGAGAATATGAAAGATTTAAAGCAGAGCTGTCAAAGCAATTAGAACTAAAGTCCTCCTATCACTGAATAATGAAAACCGTGCCTGGAACACTTACAAATGTATCTAAGAAAATTGTTACTTATGCAAAATGAAATGATAGTGAAAAAAAGAAATGGAATAATAAAAGCCAAAAGAGGTAAAATTGGACAGGTAGCGTTTTAATATATTGTTACTGCTATATTTTAGAATTATTAAAAAGCATGATACAGGGTTTCTGCAAAAAGGTATATTTATAATTAGGAATTGCTTATTTAGATGCAATATGTTCAATATCTAATTGTTAAAAAATGCTTAATTTTAACACGATTCTATAGGATTTATAAAATCTACCACTTGGAGTTTTTTTCTTACAGCTTAACATTTAAATCAGTCATTTAAAATGGAATACATATATTCAAGCTACAAAAGACATTAATAGGAATTTAATATTTAGTATATACTTTTCTCAATGTTTTCCAATTTTAATCTAGAATACATTAATAGAGTTTCAGGATATTTCGTGTGGTTAAGAAGAGTCATGGTGCAAAGAATACAATTGGAGAGAATACTTAGATAATCATTTTATATTTTATTAAAACAATTGCTCCTAGGAGATAATTACATAAATTGATTTTTTTCCATTTGTTCAGCTTTTCAATATTAAACAGTTAGTTATCCTATTTTTGCAATGTGTAAGGCATTGTGAAAAATACCGAGATGAATTAGACATGGATCTGGCACAGATTGGCTTGTGTTCTAAGGAAGGTAGTTATGACAAATATACTATACCTTAATGCATTAAATCAATTGAATGTAAATGCCATTAAAGTGCATATAAAAAGCGATGGGATTTTAAAGGAGAGATTATGTTCATCTCTAGATTGTATTTGAATTTGATCATGAAGTATGTGTATATATATCAATTTAAAGTGTTTTTGCCTCCAAGTAAGTGATCAAAGTATCTTAACACAGGGAATTTGTTGTTCAAATACAGTCCATTCACAACTGCTGCTTTCTTTCTCTCTGAGGTTGGGTATCAGCTCTGCTCTTTTCCTTGACCGGTAGGAGTATGGCAAGAGCGAATTCTGAGACTCACAACTGTGCATAACAATCTCTAGACAAAGAAATACTGCCCTAGTACTTCAAGGAAGCACTCTAAGATCTGCCTTGATTGGAGTGCCTAGGATACATGTTTACTCTTAACCTATGGCCTGGATGAAGGAATGCGCATATTGGCATAAGTGAACCAAGGCTCATCTGTGGAGTTGGAAATGAGGTTTGATTTTTCCCTGAGTATTCATTTGTGTGGGGAGAGTTTTGGACATACTGCACTGAAAATCCATGTGCTACTGGAGAATGGATTATGAGTAGGCAGCCTGCTGTGTCCACTGAAGTGTGATTTAGATACCCAAACATCAGAAAGGACATTTGGGCAGAGTAGATTATGTGAACATGTGCCAGACAGAAAAGATCACGAATGTGCCGAGAGCACTGATTATTTCAGTTCAGCTGGGTAGAGTATGCCTGAAGGGAAGTTGTAGGAAATAACAGCAAAAGGGTAAATTGAGATCAGGTGGTAGAATACCTTGAAAGCTGGGCAGTGGAATTTGGAATTTATTCTGTAGATCGTGGGAAGCACTCAGCATTTTGAGCAGTAGATCAGTAAGCTCAGAGTTGCTATTAGGTTTTAAGTTTGCCAGTGCCTGGTTTTAAAGAAAAGGTATTGCAAGTGAATCGTAGTTCTTTCCTTTAGCACTTGGTTAAATGTTGATGTCATATTCTGACATGGGGGAGAAGACATGGGGAAGTTTGTTAATGTCTAGCTTAGGTGTCTAGGAAGATGGTTGTTTATTTACTAGAAAGAGAAAGCACAGTAGGGAAAAATCTGAAGGGGGAATTGATAAGGAGTCAATATTTGGATGCATTGAATAACCTACTCATGGAGCCATTGAATGATAGGATCCTTAGAGTTCAGTTTTTCAAAGCTTTTTATTTTACACAGAATGTAGTGACTTTGTTCACATTGCTTTACATTTCGGCTAGTTTTCACATTCAGTTCTCTTGACTGTAAGCTCCGTATTCTGTTCGTTTTAACATAGCTGCCTCCATGTTTGATATACCGATTGATATGTTTTGCCAGAATAATAAACATTGCTTAACATTTATTAAGAATCACTTTATTTCAGGAATTGCGTCAAGCCATTTTTACTTTTATTAATTATACTTACATGATAAGTATGATAATTAAAATCTTAGTATCTAATGTTACTGAATACTTATAGCATGATCTTTCACTGTGTCAAGCAATTTGCATGTATTGTATACTGTGTATTAATGTATTATATTCTACCCTCTGGTAGGTAGAATTGTTATTCTCATTTTACAGATTGGAAAATTTCAAGTTTATGTAACATGCCTAAGATCACACAACCTGAAGGACAGAGCAGTATTTGAATCCATAGAATTCTTGCACTCAAACCAGTGCACATGGGCACCTTCAAAGTGAATCCTTAAAATGGTATTATAGATGGAGGAGAGAAGGTATACTGGAGAGAGTTGCACTTGGAAGTTAGGAGTTTGAGACTAAAAATTCATCTAGAGGTCAGGCCTAACAGGGCTGATGATGTAGATATCACAGTAATGTACACTAAGATGGAAATTGAAGCTATGAACTTGGGTTGTATATATAAGGGAGAGATTAGAGAAGGAGAAGGGGGCTGGAGTCAGAACTGGGGTGATAGAATAATACTGAGCAACTAAAAAGTTCAGAGAACCATCAAGAGAGTTCAATGATAACGAATACAATGGAGATGAGATGTTTTGAAACAAAGAAGTTGGGCAGATTCTCCAGTGCTACAAGAAAAGCCTGTTAGGGTTGATGACTAGGAGGTCATTGGAGGCCTCTTGGGACACTAGTTTTTATCAAGTGACAGTTACAGAAAGCAGTGGAAATAGGGTGAATGAATGAGTGCAATGCCTATTTATAGTTTGGAGAGAGAATCCATTGGAGAGGGAATTCTTGAAGAATCAAAAGGGAGATAAGATAGGTAATGAAGCTTGATATGGAGGCTATGGGAAGAAATAGGTGGAAAACACTAGCGGAAAAAACAGTTCTACAAAGGCAGACTAGAAAAAAAAGAGATCGATGGAGACTTAGAAAATAAATTATGAAGTAAAGTGAAATTGGTAACAATCTCATTGATGGTCTCAGTGCTCAGTATAGTATGTGACTAAACCATCACTGTACTTTGCTGTGATGTTTTTACCAAACACCACATATACCACAATTAATAAATTCCCTAGAAACAAAGACTTAAAATTCAAATCCTACTGTGAAAGAGATAAGCTACCAAAACTATAAATCATGCAAAATAAAACTGCCTGCCTATGCAGATACTTAATCAAAATGTACAACTTGTAATGTCATATCCTAAGTGAATGTAAAGAGGAAAGTGAATTTACTCTGTCAACTTGTGAAGTCTTCAAGTTTCCTCTTGTCCGTTTGCTCATACTATGTTTTTTCCTTCTGGCTGAAGACTTTTGCTTGAGTTCTTGCAGGTAGACAGTATCCACCTTCTCTTTTCACCCTTCCTTCATGCAAAATAAGAGCAGATTTCATAGTCAGTTTATAATAATAGTTAATATTTATTTAGCACTTACTGTGTCCCAGGCACTGTTCTAGTGGCTTAGACATAATAAATCATTTATTTCTCCAACGAGCTCTGAGTTAGATTTTATTTTTATACAGATGTTCTCAGCATTTACATACTTGTTGTCAGATTAGCTGGTTGCATTTTACTATAATTAATTCAAACACAATCACTATAGTAATCACTTTTAAACTGTATGTAAAAATGAGAAATTAAAGGACTCCTTTTGTAAAATTGATTTTTTTAAGCAAGTAGAGAAATGTTGCATTGGATAGAAAGACTATCAATATCAGGCCTACTCTCCAGGTTCAGAAGGTAAAAAACAAAGAGCTGCAGTATCTTGGAATGTGGAGTGTAGTGAAGTGGGAAAGGCATACGTTGGTGAAGTTGTAGATGTAGAAGGTGTAAGCCATGTTCTCTCAGGCTGACCCTTTTTTTGACTTGGGAAGCTCAACCTTACCTATTTCCTCCCTGAGTGCAAAACAGAAGGGCTTTCCTTTAGTAACTTGCTTTCCCCTTTTTCTGTTCTCATACTGAAAGATTGATATTTTACGTATTTATATATTTTATGCATTCTGGCATAATAAATTCTCATGTCCCATTAATATTTAATGATTGTAATAGCATAATCTATAAATATATGAATATATATTTCTCTTATAATTTCTACATCTGATAATGACATTTTGGACAAATAAGTATTTAATTAAAATGAGTTCTTAATGCTTGTATTTCTCCTTTTGTTTGTAAAAGTTAAACAGTGCATTGTATATTTCAATTGGAAAAATCTTCTAAAACTTATCCTTAATTTAAGTGAGAGTGCCAGTACCCTAAGCAGTATTCTAGTAGTCTGAAAAAAAAGTTAAGACATCAAAACCCTAACAGTGGTAGGAAGTGACTTGAGCAGTGACAGGAAGAGAGTCCAATGAGTCATAAATAAACTAAATTAATTCAGAAGCAGCAGGGTGCTGCAAAGATGTGGTTGCTACCTTTTGATCTGTGACAAGAAACAATTCCTTTTGTTCTTCTATGGTATATAAGGATAGCCTCATGTGATTTTTGTCTATTGAATTTATAATATTCAGTATTTGAATATGAAAGTAAGAAGAACTATGTTCTTAAACAATGGTGGATTAGAGTATGTCAGGAACAGTGGCTTAGATAAGCGTGTTAACATTTCAGGTCACTAGATCACCACTTAACTGAATCTAAAACAGTTTATGTCTTTGCCCAGGGAGTAAGAAACTAAGGAAATTATTCAGATATGTCACAGTTCAAGATTATTTTTATTCATGTGTTTGGATTTATTATATTTTTATGTATTTCAAGAGAAGCATATGATTATTTTCAATTTTTGTGCCTTTTAGGGATGGCTGTGTACTCACATTCAGATAAAGTCATTTTTAAATCTGTGCTTTCTCATACATCATTAATGAAATATTTTGTGACATATTTAGTTTATGATGCCAAATTTAGTCGTTTTGTTAAAGACAGGTAAATGTGATAAATTAGTTTTTAATGTACTAAATAGAGATAATAAAATATTTCTTAATAATTATATTTGGCAGTTGAGTGAATAGCTTTTGTAGAAAGAGAACAACATTCTTAATTGACTCAGAATGTATTCATTTTAGCTTCCTAGGCTTTAGATTTGGTTTACTTTGTGCATCTGTCTGCTATAATTATTCTTTCTGTACTGATGAAAATATGGGGGAAATTATATTTTTACTTTTGATCAAAGAATTTAATAGTTCCTTCTATCAGTGCATAGAGAAATAAAGAGGACTTCAACTTTTAGTTTATAAATCTCCAGTTTTTCTACATATTATTGATAATTCATACTGATTAAATATTTGCTTTCTGCCTAAAACTTTTCTAGATACCTTACATGTATTACCTAGTTTAATTCACAACATGACAAGAAGTATTTTCTATTATTATTCCTATTTTACAGTGAGATATCTGAGAGAGAGGAAGTTTAAGTCACTTTACTGAGCTCACCCAGATGATAAGGGAAGGAGGCCTAGATTATTGTAAATTCTTCAACTTTAATTATCCCAAATTTGCCACCCAAAGAAGGTTAGTACCATTAAGTTAATGGACATTTGAGAACCTCATCATATCACCTGACTTTTTGGATTTGTAAGTAATAAAGTGGGAATGAAAATAGGGGGTGAAAGTATATTCAGTATGAATGCTTCCTTTGTTGGCCTTGACATTCTGGAAAGGAGAGCATTTCTTTTGAAATTTTTGAAAATGTCTAGCCATTTCTGCTGAACATACCCTTTGGCAAGGGATTGAATTTGGATGCACTTTATTTCACTTTCAGAGCTGGATATGTGCTGCTGTCATGGTTTATGTTTGTCAGGGGCTGACAAGCACTTTTAAGATGTCACACGTCAACAAGAGGCTATCGGCACTTGCGATTGCTTCCTGAATTACTACCCTCTATTAACCTAATGGTTCTCAAACTTTGCTTAGTAGCATTTCAGAAGCTACATGAAGGTATTCCTTAACACGAATTGAATTAGGACGATTTTTAAAAAATAACTTAGGAAAATAATAGCTACAATTTCCTAAATTCTTAAGGTTTAAAATATTTTTCTTCAAATTTTGGCTCCTACTATTGCTTGTCTATGGCAGAAACTATCCTTGCAGTTACATGAATGTTTTGATACAAAAAATTTATATTCAGTTATTTAAGGTATAGTGACAATCAGAATATTCGAGGAATAGTTGTAATTTTTTATCTTCAGTGGTTGTTGGCTAAAGAAGAATTCATACTTGGGTTGCTGGGCTAATAAGGTCTTCTCTTTGGTTATCAGGATAATGGATAGGGGTCTAAAGTAGCAGAGATGGTAGATTGAGTTACATAAGAAAGAACACACAGTTTACTGGGTATTTTTAGATTATAGATAGTAATCTATAATCTAAAATAATAAGTTCAGAAATAGAGGAGGAAAATTAGAGGTAGTCTAGAATTCTTACAGAAATAGAAGGAGAAGAAATTGTGAAGCAGCTACTGTATGTTAAATGCAACTTTGTCTAAAGAGGTTTTTGTTGTTGTTGTTGATAGTTTACTGTTTGTTGCATAGAAATCTGAATTCGCTCACTCACTCATTCCCTTATCCCATTCTCCACAATTACCTTTTGCTGCTTCTTGACAATTGGTAAAACTTGCATTCTTTTTGGATTTTCTTTTTTGAGTCTTTTAGACTTGGATTGGTGTTTTATGAATATGCTAGCATACAGAGATAAACCATAAGGCACAACGATGAGGGTCAAAATACTATTTGATGTGGTTTTTACCAAAACCACAAAGACATATAGGTGTTTCACAACTTGAACACTTTGAAAACCAGCAATTACATCTTTCGTCCCTGGATTCTAATCCTCAGCTCCAAGGCTGCATCCATGATCTACTTGGTACTGTTTGTGAGTATCTAGAATCCTGACCTTAGTGTAATGCTCATGTCTTGTCATTGGTAGAATATTCTCTGATGCCAGCTGTGCCAAAGATTGTTTCACTAAACCCAACCGCCAGTGGTATACCTACACTTGGAAGTGAGTAAGGGACTATTTGTTTAAAACGTGCCTAAAACTCTTCTAAATGCTATAAGAATAGGAAAAAAAAAAATGACTTACGTTCCTAAGAGTTTTAATCTCCTTGTTGATTTGGTTATGGTTATGCCCAGAATGTTTAGTTTGGGAAATGTGGTGTGAATTGGAATTCCTGCAACTACACTAGTATTATCCTATTAAGGACCCACCCCTTTGAGGATGGCTTAGAATTAAACTATCTTGGAAAGGAGAAGAAACTCCTAATAACTCTGTAATCAGATGTACAACAATAAATGAGAACTCTGACTTCATTGAGGTAAAGTTTATCTATTGAAGGAGACAGATATGTAAACAGATTATAATTGCATATTTCTATCATAATGGTATACAAATGTGGTAAATGCTAAAATAGGGGCAGCACAAGACATTAATAATCGGAGAGTTGTTTTAACCTTAAAGGGTTGGTTGACATAGGGAGCAAATCTGAATTGGGTTGAAAATTTTGTAGTGAAGACTGAGGCAAGGTGAGTTCAAGGAATAGAAGTATAATTGAAAGGATAAAATAGAACGAGTGAAACCAGAGGATCATTAGTTCAATATTAAAATTTCTAGGGAAAGCCAGGTTAAAGCTGGAGTTGTTGATTTCCAGAATTTAAGAATGAAGATTCAAGATATGAGTTCACAAGTATAACCCATATTACAAATAATAGGAAAATTAAAATAGCTACATATAGGAAAAATAAGTATGTGATCCTAGATTATAGAATAGTACACCATATACTTAGGACCTTGACATAGCAGTTTTTGGAACTAGGGCCCTTAAGGAGGTATTTTCTTTAAATCATTGGAAGTTTATAGCATTTTTTTAAATCACAGAATAATTCTTAGATTTTAACTCTCTAGCTACTGTCAGTCTAGGTGAAATGCATATATAAGTTTAAAGAATATATTTTAATTAAGCCTTCCTTTTTTGATTTCTAAAATAATTTTACAATAATAATCAGATGCAGTAAAAACAGATTTAAGGCAAAAGGACCTAATTGCATTAGTGTAGTCAAATTACCGGTATTTTTCTTGTAAATGTTAAAAGAATTCTAAAGTCTTTAAAACTTACTTAAAGGATCATCTTATACAAGTTGATTTAAATAGTGTATAGTTAACCTATATAGTTGGTTTAATTAATTTACCAGTGTTTAATCAATTTAGGATGATGACATTCTTAGACTGAGGCCATATAATTTTTTAGGTAGGATTTTTTTTTTGTTTTAGTTTTTAATTCCTGAGACAGTTGCTGGTTGGAAGCATCAATTTAGTGGAATTCTTAGACTTTAATGAAACATAACCTTATGTTATCTTCTTATATATATTTATTATAATAGATAGTCATATAAATGATTTCACCTTGCATTATGAAACCAGGTAAAATAAAGTTAATCAATAAATTTTGGAGTCTCCATATTTCTCTGTATACTTGCAAATTCAAAGAATTGCAAAGATGCTAGATAATAAAACATTAACAAAGTTAATCACTTAAAGTATTTATGTTTTATTCTAAGTATGTAATTACTTCCTAAATATATTTTTCAACCACAATCATTAGAAATGTATTGATTTTGAAGATATTATCACAGAGGTAAGACTATACGGTGAATTCAAGATATTTACAAGAATTTTGGCAATAAGCCTGTAAATTTGCATTTTATCAGTGGCTATCCACACAATGATGAGTAGTCATTTATACAAAAAGATAATGAGAAAGAGAGGTTGGGATAAGTTTAATTGAGATACGAGAAAAATAATTTACTCTCCGAAAAGAAAAGGGCATCATCTGAGAAACCATGGAGTTGCTATAAACCATCATGTTGCTGAAATGCATTAATTTATAGGTCTCTCTACACCACAGCAGAAGATTTAATGTGAAGCATGAGAGCAGCCTCTTTCATTCTCAGTACATACTTAACATTTCTTCCTTCCTCATTAGTTAACCTTTGTCTGTGTTTCCTTACTTGTTGGTTTCTGTGGGTATGAATCACTGCGTTCCTCTATGTATTTATCTAGTGTTTCTTTCATGTTTTATTCTTAGTTCTTAGCATAAACCCTTTTATTTAATTTTCCAGGCTGAATTTTCTATGACAATCCACTTGTGCTGGGCTCTCCTCTCCTTTCCTCTTCTCTCTTACCCTCCGTCTTCTCTCTGTCCCGATGATGTTTTTATCTCCCCTAGCCTCCAATCTGGTTCAGCTCCAACATTCTCTTTGACTCTCATTCACTTCCAGGTTCCTTTAAAGTTCCCAGATTTCCTCACAGTCCCAGCATCTTGGTTTCTGCCTAGTCACCTGCCCATCTCACTCTACTGAAATGTGTCTATTTCCAGTCAAAAGTGTCCAGAACTTTCCCCCTGGGAGACAGGTGGTGTATCTACAAAAAATTGACCTTATGCTAATGTGTCTACCTCAAAATTTAGATTTCTATAGAAACGGTACTTGGGCATCCAAACAGATTTAATACCTTCTGTTGTATTATGGATAAGGTTTATATTATTTTTGTCATTGTTGTTTTTCCCCTACAGACTAACTTATTGATATGTAGCCATGACTATGTGAAAAGAATCTTGAAATATCTCTCTGTTCTCTAACCCTAGACATGCCTGACTTAATAGCTAACATTCTTTTACCATCTGCCTGGCACTAAACTCAGCAATTTAAAAATGTTTTTAAAATATTTAGATAAAGAAATCCCCCAGTTTCTTTTGAGTGTTTACTCAAACTAAAATCTCAAAAATATTGTTATTAAAAAGTTCCTTTTAAAACCTAACCTAAATGCCCATTGTGCCAATCTGCCCTCATGAAAACAGAATATTCCTAACTTAAAGTAATGAGTTACTGCTGTTAAACACTCACTCAGCCTTCTGTTGCCTGCAGTACATTCTTTTCTTAAAAACCTTTTTGTTCATACCCTTATTAATTTGGGTTTCTGTTGGTAATCTGCCAGTGTAACTTCCAAATAATAAAGATGTTTTAAGTTAAAAACACTTCAGAAGTGTTTCTTCACTTAGATACACATTCCACCTGTAAGTCCCTTGAAGTTGTTTTAATTATTATAGTGTGTGGGGATTAGTATATTGTAAGGAGATTACTAGACTTCATTACTTAGCACAGTGAGAGAGGGTGCACCATGAGAATACAGAGCAATAAATGTTTGAGTTGTACAATTAGAAGAGTTCTGGATAAACATGTTGTGTTCCAGCACCCTCTTTAAAACAACTAATTTTTAGAGTACTACTTCATATATACTATTTGCTGTAAGGGATAGAGAATACAGAAAAAATGCAAGGCATGATTTCCATTCTCAAGAATTCTATATCCATTTCAAAGAAGGGATGTGTTCATGTTTGTATAAGCATTCTAGAGAATTATCAACAGCATTATTTTAATAATAAAGGCCGAGAAACTGAGGATCCAGTTTCTGGAAATCAAATGGTTACCAAAGGTTATACAGGTAGGAAGTGACAGAGATGAAATTCAAATTTGTCTGTCTGGGTGAACAGGTTATGCTCTTTCTTCGTGTTAAATCAACTGGATAAAAAAAGAGATGATCACATGTGAAATAACATTGAATCCTTATGTGATCATGACTTTAACTGTTAGTGTAGTCTCTAGTTGCTCTAGGAGAACTCAGGGAGTGTTAAAGTAAACTGGAAAGTCTTCCTTTCATGGAAGAGATGAGAATTGAGTTGTATTTTGAAGTGGAGTAGGATAAACATACACAGGAAGAAAGATGAAATAGGAGGAGTTGGTTCAGAGGCAAGCTATTTGTGTAGTTCAGATGTAGAAACTAATAAGTAGAATTTTTCAGCTTATAATAGAAAGGCTCTTTTAACAATAGCTGAGAAATAAGGTTGGAAGGACATAATTGTAGTAGCTACATTGATCATGTACTAGTTATGGGTACAGTTAAATACTTTAAATATACTAATTCATTTAACCTGAAGAAAAACTACTATGTCAGAGGGTTACTGTAATTAATTCCAGTTTATGGATAAGAAAATGGTTGTGCAGAGAGGGGCTCTCAGGGGTCTGGGATAATATCCTCCTTCCAGGTCAGCCTCTGTCCAATGGCCATTGTTCAGGGTCTCAAACACAGAAGCCCACTGCAGGGGCCAGTGTCACTATGGAAGAGCACAGGCCCCACGTGAAGGGATTGTTCTAAGGCAATTGTGGACACACAGGAAGGCCAGGACAGGCACCTGATTTTTTTTTCTTTTTATTCAAGTCAGAAACAGCATACATGATTAAACTATTTCCATTGGTAGAGCGGCTGATAGGTTTGTTTAATATCTAAAGTTCCTCTGTAATCCTGAGTAAGGGGGCACAAAGAGGTGGGTATAGAAACATCTCCTAATAAGTGCTCTGCGATGCCTAGAAGGCCAGAATACTCATAGTATGAGGAATACGAAGATATAAGAATCATCTGCATGTGGTAGAAGTTTACAGCTAGTTTAAAGCATAAACCATACCAGAAGTCCATAATTAAGAATAGAAACCAGTGCCATCTGATGAACCAGATTTGCCCTCCAACTTGAAACAGCAAAAAGCAGACAAAATATATGCAACACCTGTTTTCAGGACACTGGACATCAGCCACCAAAGAAAAATGGACCATAAAAGTTTGAGAACAAATTAGGTGAGGCTTCAAATGTCCTCAGCTTTAGTGCCTTGAGAGTTTCCAAGTCTTGATGCATGGAGGGGAAACTCAGGGGGAGTCCAGTGAATTTTCTGTAATGAAGAGACAGAGTTGCGTGTCTGGGAAGACAGCAACGGCTAGAGATTGCAGGACGTGGTATCGAATCCCTCAGGTATTCAGCTGAGAACTAAGTAGCAAATGTTTTTGACGAAACTACCTGAGGCCAGTAAAAGAACTAAAAAAGATAGAGGTAACAGTTCCTGATACTTACACAGGTCTAGAAATAGTACCTGTTCCCAATAGCCACATGCCTATTAGAATGACTACAATTAAAAGCCTGACATAACAAGTGTTACTGAGAATGTGGAACAACTGGAATCCTCATGCACCGCTGGTAGGAGTCTAAATTGGTACCACCATTTTGGAATGCAATTTGTTAGATTCTTAACAAGTCAAGGGCTTCCCTGGTGGCGCAGTGGTTGAGAGTCCGCCTGCCCATGCAGGGGACACGGGTTCATGCCCCAGTCCGGGAAGATCCCACATGCCGCGGAGCGGCTGGGCCCGTGAGCCATGGCCGCTGAGCCTGCGCGTCCAGAGCCTGTGCTCTGCCACGGGAGAGGCCACAACAGTGACAGGCCCACGTACTGCCAAAAAAACAAAAACAAAACAAAACAAAAAAAAACATTAAACACATTTCTACTTACGACCTTTCTGTATTTCCATACATAAGTATTTACCCAAGAGAGATGGAAGCATATATTTATAAAGACTTGTACACAAACATTCATAACAGTTTTAATTGAAAGAGCAGAAACTGGGAACACAGTGAATGGCCATCAACAAGTAAATGGATAAACAAATTTTGGTGTACCCTCACAGTGGACTGTTACTAAGCAATACAAGGAATTGGGCCATTGATAACATGCTACAATGTATCAGTGTGAATGGATATCACAACAATTCCACTGAGTGGAAAGAGCCAGATTAAAGATGTGTATAGTATGTTATGCAATTTGTATAAAAATCTAGAAAATGAAAACAGTGCATAGTGATAAACAGAAGATCATCACTTCCCTGGGGAAAGGGTGAGGTGTGCACTGGCCAGGAAGGATGGGAAGGAGAGATAATATAAAGGATGAGGAAACTTTTAGAGATGATAGATATGTTCATTGTCTTGATTGTGGTGATGGTTTCATAAGTGCATACATATGCCAAAACTTACCAATCACTACAACTTAAATATGTGCAGATTACTGTGTCAGTTATCTCTCCAAAAGCTAAAAAAACAGGTTATAAGCAAATGATATTTGGCAAATGAAGGATAGACACAGTAGGTGCAATAGTTACGTAGAAGAGCGTTTGAGAGAAATAGAGAATATAAATCACCTTCAACTAAGGAAAGCTATACAAAGGAGGTGAGGTATGTGTTAGGACTAAAAATTAAACATTTTGGTAGGTAGATGAAAGATGAATGGGGATGTGTTCAATATAAATAGTGTCATCAAAGTGGAAAAAATCATGGAATTTTCATAGGTTGCATAGGCTATGATCTCAACTAGAGTGATCCCAACTGGTAATAGAGAGAGGTGGACAAAGTGGGGAAATGGGTTGGAACTTTTGAATGACAGAAAAAGGAGTTTTTATCGAAATGGATAAGCCCTCTGAGGGAAGGAGCTTGTTGCCAGAAAAGCAAAGGGCACCAAACCAAGTCTGCAGAAGAACTGAAGTTAAGTAAATTCAGGAAAAAAAATAGTTATAAAGATTTTTTAAAGGAGTGTACATAGAGGAGCATGCAGTCATCACAATATTAAAGAGGCCATTTGGTAAAAGAACTTCAGAAACAAGGATACATTTTTTGAAACATTGGAAGAGAAGTTCTAGAGAAGAGGAGGAATGAAAGGTCCATGGCTTTAGCAATGAGAAGATGTTAGTTTCTCAAATAAACACAATGAATGGGTCTCTACTAGAAACTGTGTTGAACATATCCCATTATCCAAGAGGTCTTCTATCACAGAGAAAAACTGCCCTGTTGAGGTTGGTGATTTCTGTGAGGGGAATTTGTGGAGGGCAAGTTTAGCCTGATACTTTTCCCATAAAATGTTGGCTTACTTTTGGACCTACTGTGGGTATCTAGAAACTCCGAGGACTCCTAGAACCATTCCAACTATTGTTAACATTGTGATCCAAAATTGTTTTGGCATCTCGGAATGAGGGCTATCTTGGAGACCTTAAAGTTAGGAGGGACACAGATTTCCCCTTTTGGGTTTCAGTGGGAACCAGGCAATCCTGAAGAGTATAATAAATAAAATGTAGTTTAGGACACTGTGTTGTTCTCTGGGTACAAGTGAGTTAGGTTGCTGCTGTATGTCACCTTCTTATGTCATAATAGAACAACCTGCTGTTGATAAATGAGTAAGCATTACATTAGGAGCACAATGTGAGCAGAGATTGCAAAGTTGTATTGGTACATGAAGCAAGGATACAGAGCTGAAGTGACAGGCTTAACCAGCAGTACCTTAAAAGTGCTTACTGGCAACATTTACCACCGTCTTTTCAGATAAACTGTGCATCCAGCACACATGGAGAATGACAAGATCGTGAATATCACCTCTGAGTATGAATCATGTTAGATATATGCTCAGCTATCAAAGATCAGTTCATTTAAAAATAAGCCATATTTTCCTGTAGTTGCAGGGCAAGAGAAGAGAAAATAGTTTATAAAGGGAATGAAGATGTTGATCTCTGACAGCCTATCTTTTCAGTCTAAGGGAAAACATCAGCTATAGCAGCAGTGGCAACAAACTTAACAATTTCCCTTTTTATTTGAAAGGTTCCTTGGACATTTAAAGCGCTTTTACCATAGGATGGATGAACTAGGCTTTTGGTTTCATCTCCACATCTCTAATCAAGAGTGGGTGGCCCCTGTTTGAGGAGTCAGATCATCATTTCAGATGTTGAGAATACTGTTGATGAAGTATTAGACTTAGAGACTTTTCTATGAATATGTTATAGGTATTACCAAAGTAGTCAGCGAGACTCATTCACTCTTATTTCTATCATATCTTTTCACACAAACCTCCTCAAAACATCACCTGTCTTCACCCCTGAAAAAAATCACTCTGATGTTGAGGGCTAAATCCATGCCTGGATTTGGAAGCCTAGAATCAAGGGAGCTATTATTGCTTTTTTTTTTTTTTAACAAGACTAGTTCTTTTTGCACATTTTTCATTATAAACTGTGCTGAAAGCATAAGGTTTTGCATATCAAGTCATAAAATATGTTATATTTCAAGAATGAACAGTTCTGGTTATTCTGGCCATGCTCTATTTACATGATCAGAGCAGGTATGGCAAATGCACTGATTGTGTAGATGGAAATCTGGAGGACTAAATTTTTTGGAATGCATTATTTTATGTTGAAAGTAAATTTTTTGTGTGTTTGAATCTAAAATGCAGCAATTTAGTATAATTGACTGAATTTAGACACAAACAGGAAAATATTCCTAGGATTTCTGCAGAATTGGCATTTCAGAATTTTTTTGCTTTAAAATAAAGGTTATTGAAATTACAGTAAAAATATAAAAAAAATACAGTAACTAGCAGGACAATTAGACAGCTTTCATAAATGCAAACAATTTGTCTCTAACAGAAAATATTTTTTTTCTATTTCTGCTACCCCCTCCTGTTTTTTAGGTCCGTGTTCTGATTAGGAACTTTATGTTGGCTTTTTTGAAAGATCAAATATTTGATGTTAATTTTTGTTTGAAGTAGTGAAGGCTTTGCTGGAAAACTGTGAGCTCAAAATGTGGTATTTATTATAGTATGTGTCCTTACTGAGGAAAATTGAATGTAAATAAGTGTTAATGAGTGTCCTGTGTGTCCTATAAAGAATAATTCATTCCCACTCAATAAATGAGAAAAGCCAGAGATGCACTATGATAAACAGTACCAAATGAACATGCTGGACTTATGACAACAATAGTGTAGGCATAATAATAAATCCTTGAAAGACTATTGTAATTCTCCTAAGACTTATGGAATGATCATTTTGATCCTAGGGAGAGAAGTTTGGGGTGATTAAATTATGTGCATAATTTTTAAGAGGGTTTATATTTTTCTAATGAAATTCTTTATGATCTGTTCTCCAAATGTGAACTTATTTTGCTATATGGATAAATAGTAGTCTTTGAAACTGGCTAAATAAGCACTGAATGCTCAGGGTTGTTTTTTCTCATCATTTATACTGATGGAGAAACTTTCACACACTAGCACACACACAAACACGCAGCACACACTGACATCCTCAGGGAGATTTTTTTTTTAGTTTCCTGTAGATTCTGAAGTCTTTCTAGTGATGCCGGTGTAAGCAGTTATTCCTGTTAGTTTTACACAGCCATTGCTTTGTGTTATAAGAAAATATTGGACCTGCTATATAAAAATAAATAAGTAAAATAAAATTCAAATTAAAAAAAAAAAAGAAAATATTGAGGGGTTGGCCAAAAAATTCATTTGGGTTTTCCATGTGATGTTATGGAAAAACCCAAATGAACTTTTCGGCCAACCCACTAGTACTCTGGGACACTGTAGGAACAATCAGACCAAGTGATCAATTTTCTTTTCTTGAAGAAAATATTTGAGTGAAAGCCTTTGACATGGTATGTTTAGAGGAAAAAGTAAAGAAAATAGATATAGCCCAGAGATAAGCTAAGAGTAACATCTGGAGTAAATAGATAATTTGACAAGAATGGAAGTTATCTACCTGCATATCCCCAACCTGTACAAGATATTTTCTGAGGTATAACCAAAAGTATTTTAACTGTTTTCCTATGAGCAGTTCTAATCATGGATGTCCAGTAACTTCCTCTGAATTGTTCTCACATAGTCTAATTGCTGTTTTTTTTTTTTTTTTTGCGATACGCGGGCCTCTCACTGTTGTGGCCTCTCCCGTTGCGGAGCACAGACTCCGGACGCGCAGGCTCAGCGGCCATGGCTCACGGGTCCAGCTGCTCCGCGGCAAGTGGGATCTTCCCGGACCGGGGCACGAACCCGTGTCCCCTGCATCGGCAGGCGGACTCTCAACCACTGTGCCACCAGGGAAGCCCCTAATTGCTGTTTTTATAAGAAATTATTTCCTAATGTTTAACCTAGCTTTCCTTTATCCACTTTAACTCCATTATTTCTAGCTGGTGTAATCACAAACACACTAACAAGCCTTTCATGGTTTTGTTTCTCCACAAATCTGAAACCTTCATTGTTTTGTATCTTTGTCATTTTTTAGAAGGCATATCTAAGATAAATATGCAAAATACTATCCTATCAAGTTAGAAAAGTTGAAGCACCTCTAATGTATGATTTAAAGAAAAGAGAGAGGAAAAATGTTGAATTAGGCTGAATTTCCTTATGACTACTAAACATTTTTCCCATGAATGTATTTGGTTTTCTAAAACAGGAAAGTCATTGAAGATATACTAATATTATATTCTGTTTTTGGTTTTGTTACATTTAGTGGAGAAAACTAAAGATAGTTTTAGACATTTTACAAGCCTTTTAATTGTGTTGGCTTTAAACTTGGAACAAACTTTTAGAGTTTATACTTTTTATAGCTGGAACAAAGTTTTTTAAATACGTAAGACAACTCTAAAAATTAAGAGTAAAGAGATAATTTATCTCCTTCCTAAAACTCTTCCCTCTGTGTCCTCACTATTAGGAGTGAGCCACCTTCTTAAAAATCCTGTTTTGAATCTCTGTGTTAGTACATTCTCTCTTTCAGTCACCTACCCTCTCACCATCTCACAGTCTGACCCACCAGCATCATTCCCATTAAAGGTTGAGAAACTTAGAAAAGAAATATATAGGTATTCAGTAAGCATTCATGGATTTGATAACAAATAACACTTAACAGTGAACACCATCATATAAATGAAAAGTGGCTGTGACTGCAGCTAGATTACATGGGTTTGAATAGTTATTCTACCATTGCACAAGCTAACGACTTCTGTGCAAGTTACTTAACCTCTCTGTGCCTCAATGTGTTGTCTACAAGTTGAGTATAACAGTAATCTCTACTTCATGTGTTGTTGTGAGGATCAAATGAATTAATATTTACAAAAGCACTTAGAAAGTTTCCTGGCACAGAGTAAGCACTTACTCATAATTATCTAGTGGTGGTAGTAATAGTAATTCATAGACAATGTGATTTATTTTTTCACCAAGCGAAAAAATATGGGCAATGTGATATGCAAAAGTGAATGAAATTTTGATACATGCTGCAGCATGGATGAAAGTTAAACACACTCTTCTAAAAGCAGTAAGCCAGACACAAAAGCCATCAATATCTCTTTCCCTATCTTCTTCCATCTTTGCTTTCTCTATCTTTCTGCAACCCATCTCAAGAGAAAAATGGAAGGAAAAGGGTATGGAGAATATTTAAGAAAGAAGCAGGAGAAAGAAGGAAGAGAAAAAGCAAAATAGTGAGGCAGAGGAAGAGGTGCAGGAGAGGGGGTTCATCTGCCTTTTCTGTGGCTTCAAAGAACGCTTCAGTTTTATTTCCCTTGATTGAAACTTCAAAAGGCAAATTTTGACTAAAAAAATTAAATTTCCCAGTAATTTTAGTCCTCACCAATATATGAATTGGAAGACGCTGTGATAGCTTCCAGATTTACTGACAAAAGAAAGATTCTGGACTGGTACAGAAGACAGAGCTGGTGGTCAGCTGACTGCCCTTATCTGTCCTTCTCTACTTCTCCCAGTCTTCTGAAAGAAAGGCACATTCCATAAAGGAAGTCATTTGGTGAACATCTAAGAGTTGGATTGAGAAAGATTGGGGGTTGAAATCACAGGATTTGGGATAAAATAAGGGGTCATGTGACAGTAACTGGTTATTTGTTTATAGAGTCTCTGTGCACAGAATATCTTAAACAAATCTGTTAATTTGCCTAGAGGAAAAGAAGGATGATGATGGTCAGGCATTTTGGAGATAAAAGATTTCCTATATTAACGTTAGAAAAAAATCCTAAAGCTGACTTTAGTTGTGTACCACAAATAAATCGTTTTGTTTCATATTTTTTCTTTGAATTTGAGGTGCAGTTGAGTTGTCTTTGCCTGATTATTATTAAATTTGTACTTCTTGTACTTTAGAAAATAAGGGTTATGGTTTTAAAACATTAAGAATATATTTGCCCTTAATTTGATTCACTTTACTTGACCTAAAAGAAATAGAAATCAGATTATCTATGATTATGATGAATAGGATTTTCTAGGAAGTGAAATTGGTTCAGTCAGAGCAATTATTGTTTTTCATTGTTGTTAGCCCAGAAGAGGTAGAGCCAGTCTTTCTGCTATTCTTTACAGATGCCTCTCAGATATTATAGTCAATTTTCCTTACCCAGAGGTGAAGGAGGCATTTCAGGATAAATTGTTAAACTATCAGAGGGTTACGTGTGGATAACGATGAGAGTCTTTGGTAAAAATCACAATGTCTGAAGCAAATTTTTCAGGAAAGGAATTGACAAAGCTTTTCTTATTTAAGCAACTGCATATGATCGAGTATCATTGGATAATTTTTAGTAAAACTTGTTTTCCTCCATTTTGGAAAGGAGGATTTGAGGAAACAGTATAAGCTCAGAGGAAAGATGGACTTAAAAAAATTGTTTAAGACCTTATTTTTTTAAGAGCAGATTTAGGTTTACAATAAAATTGAGAGGAAGATACAGAGATTTCCCATATACTCTCTGCCCACCCCCACATGTATAGCTTCTCCATTATCAACATAACTCACCAAATTGTACATTTTTTTTTATCAAGGATGAACTTATATTGACATCAGTCATAATCACCCAAAGTCTGTACTTTACCTAAGAGGTCACTCTTGGTGTTTGCATATTCAGTGGGTTTAGGCAAATGTGTAGTGACATATATCTATCAGTATAATATCATACAGAGCATTTTCACCACCCTAAAAATCCTCTGTGCTCTGCTTATCAATCACCCCTGCCTGGCAACCACTGATCTTTTTATTGTCTTAATAGTTTTGCCTTTCTCAGAATGTCATAAAGTTGGAATCTTACAGTATACAACCTTCTCAGATTGGCATCTTTCACTTAAGAATAGAAAGATTGACTTTTGAAAAAGTAAATATACACGTGACACTTTGATGAAATATACACTTAATACCCTGTCCTGAAAGAAAATTACATTCATCACTGACATGAATGGAAGAACATGTTCAAAAATGGGTTTAATAAGAGAAAGTATTAACTTTCTTTCTACTGATATTTACTTTTTAAAAATTATATTAAATTAAATTATATTTGATTTCAAATAAATTATTGCTGAAATGAAGGTAATCCATTTATAGTTAAACAGAAAAAAAAGAACTTTATTTTTAAACACTCCTCTCCCCTTTCTCCAGATTTTATGTCCTCAATTTTCTCAGTTGGTATAATAGTAAAAGGAAAACATAAAATAGGAGTTTCCTATACATTATCATTCTGAAATAGGGAACTTCTGAAAAATTACTGGTGGATCTCAAGGAAAAGTTTGAATTATGACATGTAAGATGATGCTGAATCAAATATTCAGTATTCTTTATAAGCAAAATTACAAATTAGACGGTTTGTCTTAATTTTCCTTGTTAGATTTGCTTTCCAATTGTATATTTCCTTTGGCCCTGTGACCTCCAACACACACACACACACACACACACACAGGCACACACGTGCACACACACACGATCTACCCTGTGTCCTGTCTTAACCATATAGCCATCTATTAGTATCCCTACTATCCCATTAGTAGGGATAATAACTAATGTCTTACTATGGGTGTAAACTGATAATGGTTTAGGTACTGTCAAAGAAAAGCCAGAGCTGGAACAGTAGTTAAATTGGTAAAAAACAGATTCTATTCAGATGTGTTGCAATAGGGGGAAGGAGATGGCAGTGTAGAACTAGGCTCCATTCTGAATACTGCAAGGAAAAGTGGGGACTTACAGCCAAGGAGTGGAGTGGTCGTCAGCGGGTGGAAAATTGCTAAGAGGAAACATCAGGGGCTAGGGGATCTGGCTAAACTGTTAAAATAGGATTCTTGCTGATCAGGCCAGAATGATCAGACATCACCGGTGAGGGGGATGGTAGAAGATGAGGAACTTCATTAGATATTGAGGGTGATCAGATACCAAGGGCGGGGATTCCGATTTAGCAGAAATCTTGATGAAACTGGATTTTATAAGGAAGTGTGCAGATGGACCTATGAGAAGATTCAGGAGTCTGACTAAAGTTGGCTTAAGCAAAGAATCTTTGTCAGTACAAAGTCTATGATGATTTATTTGCATTTTATAGAAGGAGAAGTGTGGAGAAGTTGGAAAGTGAGAATGGAATGATAATCTCATAGTGCAGTTAACTCTGGGTGAAAACCTTTCAAAATCACTTGATTTGGCAAGATTCCTTGCCAAGGATGTCAGTGCTGTTGTCCCACTACATGTGTATGGGCACGTGCACACACACACACACACACACACACACACCCCGCACAGAGGCACGTGATAGTAGAATGAATAATGAATTATGAACTTCTGAAAAGGTATTCATCCAGCTGAACAACTGTTCTGACTTGAGCTTTTTCACTACTAGATTTTTTTAACCCTCAAAGGTAGCCTTTGCCAAGCTTTAAATGTTTCATGAGGGCAACGCTAGAAATTATTGTAAATTAAGTTCTCTTCTGTTGTCACAGTGGGGCAATGTCAAGAACCAATTCATTTTACTGCAAATCATATATTTGAAGGATGTTTTCACAAACACTTGAATGAAACTTCCTCTTCAGGGTAGTCGTTTATTAATTTGAGAAACTGTATTTAGATTGTATCTATATGATACCAAGTTGCCAGGTAAAGATGGACAAATCATTAAATAATGCTATAAAATTGTAAAACTGTATGTGTTATTTGTACTCCCTCTAGAAAAAGAACACAGTATTTTTTATAGTTTTTTTTTTTAGATGTTGGGGGTAGGAGTTAATTAATTAATTAATTTATTTTTGCTGTGTTGGGTCTTAGTTTCTGTGCAAGGGCTTTCTCTAGTTGCGGCGAGCGGGGGCCACTCTTCATCGCGGTGTGCGGGCCTCTCGCTATCAGGGCCTCTCTTGTTGCGGAGCACAGGCTCCAGAAGCGCAGGCTCAGTAGTTGTGGCTCACGGGCCTAGTTGCTCCGTGGCATATGGGATCCTCCCACACCAGGGCTCAAACCCGTGTCCCCTGCATTAGCAGGCAGATTCTCAACCACTGCACCACCAGGGAAGCCCAGAACACAGTATTTTGAGGAGGACTATAACACACATCTGAGTGGAAATATGTCCCCAGTGGCTTCTTTGTGCCTGGAATATCCAGCACTAGTCTAGAAATGGCATATAGGAGTGGAAATTCTGTTAAATTGTCAACATATCTCTTGAAACCAGTAAGACATTTAGCCATGCCTATAAAGTAACATGTTTGTGCATATTTGATTATTATATTAGTTGATTGTCACATTAGAAGGTAGAAAACAGAGCACTGAGGGAATAAGACAGGGGACGTGAGGCTTTCATTTGAAGCAAAACACAGTACTGACCAATCCTAAAGCATATTGATCTATGTTAGGAACCCCTGTTGGGAGTTGACCAGGAACAGATTTCCAAGTAATATCAAAATGATTTGTGGAGATGGTTCAAGATCTAACTTTGACTTCTTAAATTATTTTTTTTAGAGAGTAAGTACTCGTTATACCCAGATATATATTTATTTAAAGATAATGTTGAAGTGTGGGGATTAGAGGAACTTGACAATAGAACCTTCTGACAAATAATATTCTGAAGAGACAGTGGGATAGATTGAAGACAGTATTTTGTTGAAGCTTTTTATTAATTGAGTAAAAGTGAAAGATTTCTATGCTTTTAACATCTAGCTCTAATGAATGGCTAGAAAAGTCAAAACTGTAAAATTGTTCTGAACCTAAGCAGGTAAAATTCTTGCTTTGCCTGCCAAAGGTTTGACATACCTGATTCAGTTTTTGGACTCCTAGAAAGAGAAGTGTGAACACTGAAAAGGAATCACAGCATGGTGATCTGTCTTTTCTGTGCAGTTGGGTGGCGCAGCGTGAAGGCAGAGAGGGAGGGGAGGAAGCAGGAATGAGCAATGGAAACGAGGCTTTCGCTGCTTAAAAGAATGATGTGCTTTCCAGTTCAGACTGAAATAATACTTTAGGTACTGTTGTAGTTCTGGATTTTTCACATAGTTTGGAACAGAAGAAACAGCAGTTCTTATTTCTGTGCCACAAATTCCTTATTCTCTAGGCTGTGACGTAAATTTGAAGTTACTTGGCCTAGGGAGTAGGAGTAAGGATAATCACCATCAGTTTGTAAACTGACCTGAGGACACTGCTCACCTGAGTGTCACTCACTGTTAGATCTCCAGCGCCAGTCAAGGTGTGGAACAAGGTTGGCGGTCCAGCAGTACTGAGTGAAGCACTGACCTGAGGTATGCCTCCACACCGTCACAGTTTGTTCAGATTAGGAGTCCCCAACCCTTTGTGAGGAGAAACTGCCTTTTTTATTTCCATGAAACCTTGATTTAAACATGCATTCACTCAACACATGTTTTATGAGGACCTCCTCTGTATTTTATTGAGATATGATTGACATATTGTGTAGGTTTAATATGTACAGTGTGTTGATTTGATACATTTATGTATTGCAGTATGATTACCATCTTAGCAGTTAACACCTCTATGGTGTCACATATCTGTTATTTTTTTGTGTGTGGTGACAACCATTAAGATTTAGTTTCTTAGCAACTTTGAAGTATATAATACAGTATTGTTGACTGTATTCACTATGCTGTGCATTAGGTCTTTAGAACTTATGTATTAGCTGCAAGTTTGTACCCTTAAACATCATCTGCCCAATTTCCCCACTCCGCAGCCCCTGGCAATCACCAGTCTACTCTTGGTTTTTATGAGTTCAGCATTTTTAGATTGTACACATAAGTGATAGCATACACTGTTTTTTCCTCTGTCTGACTTATCTCACTTAGCATAATACTCTCAAGGTTCATCCATGTTGTTGCAAATGGCAGGATTTCCTTCTTTCTCATGACTGATAATATTCTGTTGCGTGTGTGTGTGTGTGTGTGTGTGTGTGTGTGTGTATTTTCTTTATCCATTCATTCCTTGTCAGATGCTTAGATTGTTTCCATATCTTGGCTATTGTGAATAATGCTGTTATGAACATGGCTATGCAGAGAGCTCTTCCAGATACTGATTTCAATTCCTTCAGATATATACCCAGGAGTGGGGTTACTGGATCATATCGTAGATTAATTTTTAATTTTTTATGAATCTCCCTACTGTTTTCCATAATGGCTGTACCATTCTACGGTCCTAACAACAATGTACAAGGGCTCCCTTTTCTCCACATCTTTGCCAGCATTTGTGTCTCTTGTCTTTTTGGTAATAGCCATCCTAACAGGTGTGAGGTGATATCTCATTGTGGTTTTCATTTGCATTCCCGAGATAATTAGTGATATTGAGCATTTTTTCATATTACCTATTGGCCAATTGCATGTCTTCTTTGGAAGAGTGTCTATTCAGGTCCTTTGCCCATTTTTAACTGGAAAATTAGCCTTTTTGCTGTTGAGTTGTATGAGTCCTTTATATATTTTGGATATTAACCCCTTATCAGATATACGGTTTGTGAATATTTTCTCGCATACTGTAGGTTGCCTTTTCAATTTATTGATTGTTCATTGTATAGAAGCTCTTTAATTTAATGCAGTCCAAATTGCTTATTTCAGTTTTTGTTGCCTGTGCTTTTGATACCTTATCCAAGAAATTATTGCCAAGTCCAGTGTCAGGGATCTTTTTCCCTATGTAGTCTTCTAGAAGTTTTACAGATTCTGTTCTTTCATTTAAGCTTTTGATCCACTTCAGGTTATTTTTTGTGAGTGGTATAAAATAGGGGTCTAATTTTATTTTTTTGCATGTAGATATCCAGTTTTCCCAACACCATTTATTGAAGAGAGTCTCTTTTCCCCATTGTATGTTTTTGGCAGTCTTGTCAAAAATTAGTTTACCATACATGTATGGGTTTATGTCTGGACTGTATTCTGTTCCACTAGTCTATGTACCTGTTTTTATGCCAGTACCATAGTGTTTTGATCACTGTAGCTTTGTAATATAGCTTGAAGTTAGGTAGTGTGATGCCTCTAGTTTTGTTCATCTTTCTCAGGATTGCTTTGGCTATTCACAGTCTTTTGTGGTTCTAAACAAATTTTAGGATAGTGTTTTCTATTTCTGTGAAAAATGCCATTGTGATTGTGATTGTGATTGCATTGAATCTGTAGATCTCTTTGGGTAGCATTATGGATATTTTCACACTATTAGTTCTTCCAATTTAAGAACATGGGACATTTTCCCATTTATTTGTGTCTTCTTTAATCTATTTCATAAATGTCTTACAGTTTTCATTTTCCAGATATTTTTCCTCCTTTGTTATATTTAAACCTAAGTATCTTATTGATTTAGATGCTGTTGCAAATGGGATTGCTTTCTTAATTTCTCTGTCAGATAATTTTGTTGTTAGTGTTTAGAAATGCAACTGATTTCTATATATTGATTTTGTATACTGCAACTTTACTGAATTCATTTATTAGTTTTGACATTTTTTAGTGGCATCTTTAGAGTTTACTGTATATAAGATCCTGTCACCTGCAAACGGCAATAATTTTACTTCTTCCTTTCTGATATGGATGCCTTTTATTAATTTTTCTTGCCTAATTGCTCTGGGTAGGACTTCCAATACTATGTTAAATAGAGGTGGCAAGAGAGGACATCCCTACCTTATTCCTAAACTTAGAGGAAAGGATCTTAAATTTACCACTGAGTTTGATGTTAGCTGTGGGCTTTTCATATATGGCGTTTTTTATGCTGAGGAACGTTCCTTTTGTACCCAATTTGTTGAGCTTTTTAATCATGAAAGGATTTTTAAAAAATAATTAATTAATTTTGTTATTTATTTTGGCTGCACCAGGTCTTAGTTGCAGCATGTGGACTCTTAGTTGCTGCATGCATGTGGGATCTAGTTCCCCGAACAGGGATGGAACCTGGGCCCCCTGCATTGGGAGCGCGGAGTCTTACCCATTGAACCACCCGGGAAGTCCTGAAAGGATGTTTTTTATCAAATTCTTTTCCCACATCTGTGGAGATGACCATATGATTTTTATTTTTCATTCTGTTAATGTGGTGTATCATATTTATTGATTTGAATATGTTGAACTATCCTTGCATCTGTGGAGTAAATCCCACTTGATCATGCTGAATGATCCTCTTAAGTATTAAATGATTTTTTTTTTCTGGCAACTTGCTGTGATATAGATAAAATTTATGATAGCTACTGAAGATAAAACAGTGAACATGGTCTCATCATATCTCCCTTAGATGATTGCTGGAAAGGCAAAAATCATTTTTAAATGTTGATTTTGATAGATAGGTAGAAAAAGAAGTCAGATGTACAACGTGGGAACACGATGAACAGAGGAGTAAGTTTGCCTTGTCATTAGGGAAAGCATCTCAGAGGACAGGACACTTGAGACCTAAAGAAAATGGGGGAACTGATTACAAAGTACTAAGGGGGAGTGCTGACCAAAAGAGACTGCTGTTTGTATCCCCTTCCACTCTGAGGTACTCTGTAAAGCTGGAGAGGGAAGATGTTAAATAATGTCCCTCAGTCATGAAGCAAAGTTTTAGTTTTGTTCAATGGACTGGACTATATACATACATGTAATATATAATCTCCTAGTTTAAAATGTCTAAAATAAAGTGATTTTTTTGGTAATTGAATGTGTACTTAAAGTAGTGTGCTTTATACAGTTTCAAGGACGTGAGGCATTATTATTGAGGAAGGCATTCTGTTTTCACAGAGGATCACTGCATTCTTCCTTGTGGAGACAAGCCTAACACAGACAACATGGTGCTTTTGCTATAGCAGATGCTCAGTGTGTTTGCTGAGTTGAATTGCAGCTCATATTGTGCCATGTTAGGTTTCTCACAATTAGACTTTTTCATACGGGGTTGCAAAATTACCCATTTCCAAGGAATATATGCATTCAACAGCTCTTAACTGCCTCACATGTCTAAGAGTAGAACAGACCAATGCTTCTTGGATCTTGTTCACCAAAAAAGAATTTGCTTAGGACACTGTCTTTAGGCAAATATTATTATTTCTACTTTAGAGAGGAAGAAACTGAAAGGTTAAGGAACTTGCTCAACGTCCAACAGCACATTTCATTTTTTATATCGTGTTTCGATCATAAAGAGAAAATGCTTACTGTCTTCCTCAAGGGATATGTGTCAGATAGTTATATTCCTGTGGGGTAAGTTTAAATCGTTTCTACACGTCTTCCAGGAAGTCAGTGGCACAGCTGTATATAAAACCTAAGGTGTTTGACCCTGGGTGACTTTGAACTCTGCTCTTAGAATCAAAAGTAAACATTGCGACTCATTTTAGTATAAATCAGTGTCTTTCTGAAGCCTCAGAGAGGGAGAAGATGTCAGAGATCATAAAGCATGAATTAGAAACCACCGATGAGTAAACTGCTTCTAGTCTTGAAAACAGTTTAAGTATTTATCATTTAACAATATAAAAATTACACATATACATATAAACTATCATTAGTAAATCCACGTTTTGAATGTTCTTGGAAACCTTAATAGAAGCGTGGTTTCTTTAGGGGTGTCTCCTCTATTCTAAGAATCTCTAATTTGTCTTCGTGTTAGGATATAGGCAAAACTGCCAAGGTTACTTTTTTGTTTTCTATTTTTGCCTTTTCCCCTCCTCTCATTTTCTGTTGCTTTGTATTCTCAAAGCACAACTTTTCAGCCTGAGATTTCCTCATTTTCCTCCTCTTGGTGCACCAGAAGCCTCTTTTGTGTGGTAACCTCGATAAAGTCTACAAGCTGAGCACCTACTCTTTCTTTGTATCTCTTTCTGCATCCTTTTTTCCCTCTCTTCTTTGCTCTGATAATCTGATAAGTTAACATTCCTTACGGTTTTAATGACTACTAATAGATTAATGCGTTTGAATGACTGTTAATGGCTTAATCTGCTCTACCGCCTGGGTAAAATATTTGCATTTTAAAAGGGCTTTTTAGAATCATAACCTTATTTAAAGAGATGACTCAGTGTGAGAATCTAAAACCTGTTGACAAATCACTAGGGAGAAGTACCATTTTAGATTTTTTTTAATATTTTAATATCCCTGAGAACAAGGATACATTCTCAAAATTGGTGCAGTAATAAAACACTCTCATAGTATAATTGGAAGCATTCTTTTTTCATTCTTAGTGATGCATAAAATAACAGTGTGTCTTAAAATCAATGACATCTTAGATTTGATGAAATATGGTAGCTATATTTTGCCGCCCTTCAAACTATGCCTTGTGGTGAGTGGTAACTACCTTCCTTATTACACTTCACTCTCACACACAAACTCACTTCTGCATAAACTAAACACACATAAATAAACATGTATCCCAGCACCACTGGACTATGGACGTTCCCTAATTGGCTGCTGTGGAAGCGTCAATTAAAATGAGTTTTTTTGTGTGTTTTATGGGCCATATGAAAGAAGCTTCATAAACTTGGTTTAAGAACATTTATAAGACATTTGCACTGGAAATTATATTTTACTTATAACATTTATTTGCTATTTAAAAATGTCTTTTATAATACTTTGATTCCTTTTATTCTGTCTCCCTTTGCTTTGAGAGAGAAGTGATAAATATGAGTAAATAAATACCACAGATGAATGTAGTGTCTTAAAGGACTGGCTATCCCTTGAAAGCTGAAAAGGCTTTGTATCTGTAATTACTGATCATGTGATACACAATTTCAAATAAAAGAGTTAGTGTCATTCTTTCTTTTTGGAAGACATTAGAGACCATTGCAGAATAGAAAGCAAGCTCATCAACAGAAAAAACATCAGTCAGAAAATTGGCTAAAATTCAGCTCTTTGTGCTCTTGAGCCTGAAAGCTGTAGCTGAAAGAAAGCCCTCCAATTTTCTACCATGCAAATCCATTGCCTCCTTTTAGATTGGTTGACTCTTTTGAAGCAGTTAAGTAGTAGCATTTCTTGGCAAGAATACCATTTGTTTAAAAAATTCTTTGCAAATTCTGTTTATCCATTCTTTCTGTCTCCCACTGTACTCCTATTGCCCTCCCTGTACCACCAGCTTCACAAACCCACTTGAGTTATGAGGTGTGGACACTTACATATATTCCTTTAGGATATCTTTTAATTTTATTTCCTTTTAAGTTTAAAATTGGGTTAGTGGAGTTAAGGACTTTTAAAAAATGGAATACCAGTCATATTTTCACTAGTGACAATGAGTATATATTTTTTCAGTATTCTTTTTGAGTGAACAGGGTTTTTATCCATCATACTCTTATATTTAGAAGTATTCCAAAGGTTTGAAAGTAGGATTGGATTTGGAAGGGCCACTGTGATGCATATATTTTGTAGGTTGCAGAATATATGGTGAAATTTGAAAATATCCAGATCTATTATTTTCATTGAATTCTCAGTACGTATGGCACTTCGTAAAATTATAAACACTCTAGTAACTGTGACATGTTATTATTAAATCATTAACTCCTTCTTAATATCTCAGCCTGGATTAGTGTTTTTCACATTAACAATTTTCAAAGAGAAGTGACCTGAGTAAGTGAGAAATAGGACAGGAAACTGTTACTGTCAGAACCTGATGCAGTCCTGATAAGTAATGACAAGAGAAGGTTGCTACAAGCAAATAAACAGGGTTTGAGGGTATGGACTCAGAAAACAAATTTCACCTTTATATTTTTGCCTAGGGTTAGCCCAAGGGCTTTGGAAATGAATGGCTGGCCTGTGGCTGACAGCAGTGTTGCAAAAATTAACATCATTTTAACATACAAATCTGTACCTTTTGAAATCTTTGACTGCATTTCAAGTGAAACTAAATCCTTTAGCTGCCATGCTGTCACAATAAGGAAGGAGGTGTGTATTTAGAAGGTACCCACGAAAGCCTGTCCGACCAAGGCTTTGTGGTTTTGTCAAGAAAGGCACCTGTGAGTCTATTACAAGTACAATACAATGTGATCTATAATGAATCTCCATCCCTAGAGAGCTCTTAAAATAGAAGAGGTAGCCAAGTCTTTGGATGGTTTGAGCATTAAACCGCCTAATGGAAAGGATCTCCTCAGATGACCTCCCAATGCCCCTTTTAACTTTGTAATTCTAAGATAGTTGGCTTATGAAGTGCACTGAGCATATAAATGTGTGCAGGTATGTTTAGTGTATGTATATAGATATGTGTATATGTGTATATATGTGTGTATGTAGAAACATGTCTACCATAGTAACATTATCTATGTTTAATATTTTTATGCTTTTTTCTTACCCTGTTACTCTGTGCAGAATTTATTCTCTCTCCCTCTCCATCCTTTCTTTTCTCTGTCCATATATTTGCTTTATATGCAAAAATATATTACGTTTGCAGTTGGATGGCAAACACATGTGGTTCCTGAAGGTTTAGTTTCTTCATTGAATGATTTTATCCCCGATGTTTTCCTAAAGGAGAGCTATGTGTGTCTGTTTAATTTTAAGTATTATTGGCAGAGGATGAAAGGAATATATGAGTTTTGTTGTTTACTAGGAGAAAGAAACATATAACATACAGTTTAGTATGGTGACACTTGATATTTATATTTACCACTAGAGAATGAGCATGTGAGGTAGAATCAACATCTACTTTTACTTTGTTATTGTCTGTGGAACCATAAAGGGTCTTCTGGAATAGTCATTCTGATAGAGGCATAAGATGCAGAGAATGAAACATTTATGATTGTGATTTGGCTTTAATGTTTAATAACTATAGTTGGTCAAAAAGCTGAAGAACAAAAAATGCCATGTGACTTGGCAAGCACATACAGAACAATGAATAAAACCACCCAGCTCTGGGTCAGATACTTACTACAGAGAGGACTCCTCCTGAAAAGTAAATATGAGCATTCCTATCCATGTTTGCATTCATGATGAAAAACAATTATGCTGCATTATAATTCCTATGACAGTCATTGTGGGGAAAGTTCAAAGCCACCTCTGTAGCTGTTTCTTGATAATGAGATTATCTGTCCACAAAGAGCTGTTCATGGTCAGAAGACAGAGATTTCATCAAAATGCAGAAAATTGCTTATAGATCTTTGCTACTTTTACTTATGCTAAAGGAAAAAGCATTTTATTTCTTAGCTCTCTAATATTCCTCCTCACATTTTAACATCACAGTAGCTATTCATAGGGTGTGTGTGTGTGTGTGTGTGTGTGTGTGTGTGAACAAATTCTAAAGGACAGGCAGTTTCTTGTCCAGTTGCTCACAGATAACACCGATAGTATCTCACTTAGCCCAAACCCTATTTTGGCCTGCATTTGCTGCTTTTGCCAAACTGCCATCTGGTTACTGTGTATCCCTCATCAGCTCTCTTATGTGATTAGGAAAGAACACTTCTTTGCGTAAGGTGCTAGGTGCAGCTGTTAATAGGAACCAAGGGTCTCTTCCTGGTACTTGGAACAAAATGATTATCATCAGCAACAACTTGAAAGCAGAAAATTTGAAACTCTACTCATATAGTACATAAAAATTTATGTTTATATAGCTAATACAAATTGAAAAAGAACACCAAGGTGTATGTTTTGTTTTTAAAAAAATCAAGAGAATCTAATGAGAATCGAATGTTATGTTTAAAAATATTTAAGGAACATTGCTTTGCCTCTAATTGCTGGTTTCTCTTTGGACTAACTTGACTGAGCAATTATTTATGTTCATAATTTATTAAGTTGTTGTAGGGTTTATAGAAAAAGTGGAGGACATGGCTGGGCAAGCCCTCCCAATGCAGGGCTCTCTAGAAAACTATTGCCAGATACTGCTTAGAGTAGGTTAGATAAGGCCTCTTTCTCACTGTGTCTCTGCCTATTTTATATAAAACTGCATTGTTATAATCTGAGCATGAGTGAGTATAAAATTGGCGAGAAGCCTATCCACCAGAATGAGATAGGTGGTCAGAAAGAGGTTATTTGCTTCCCAAGTTGGCCTGGACTGCATGGCCCTTTGTTGGCCAGGGTCATTTAATCCATGACAAGAGAGTAAAGTAGAAGTTACTAAGAGGAAGTGGAGAGACTGGAGAGAGAGGCAGTTGTTTTACCACACTTGCAGGGTGTGTAAAGGACACGGAGAAGGATGAGAGCTCTAGTCTTTAACTGGCCTTTCACCCACAGTGACTCCATCCACTTAATGAAAAGCATCCTAGCAATGTCAGAGGTTCTGGATAGTCAGCTATCTCCTGTCTGGGGAAGGAGCTGATAAAGAGTTAGGGAGAGGGACTGATAGTATTTCCTCCAACAGTCTCTTCCAGTGAAGAGTGGAAATTCCATCATTTTTATAAAGTGTAAACATGAGGAGAGAAGGATTCATCACAGTAACTCTTCCTGCCTTTAAGAAATTTACTGTCTTTTCGGGTGAATCCAGACAAATTAAAGCAATAATAAATAATACTTTCCAGTGTGGACTAAGGAGCTAAATTGTGACCTTTAGAAAAGGTGGGTATTTTCTACTATACATTAAAAACATTGCATTGAGTTAGAGTGTATGTAAAGGAATTGTCCCTCTAATCTGTATTTACCAAAACCAACAGAAAAAAGGACCCCACGCTAGTTATAAAGGTATAAAAATAACAGAATGGAGAGAAAATGAAATAAAATAAAAGCACATCTTACTAAGCTATTCAGTAAACATTCGTTCAGTTTTTATTTTGAGAAGCGGTATTGAAATAGAGGTTGGGAATTTCAGCTTTGGAGCCATGAAGTCCTGGGTTTGAATTCCACAGTTTTCACACAGTAATTGTATAACCTTGGAAAAAATAACTAACATCACTAAGACTCTTTTCTTATATGACAAATGGGGATAATAATATGCTTAACTATTAAGATGGTTGTGAAGAAAATATGCAGGTCACCTAGTGCATGGTTCCTGGCCCATAACAGTTAATAACGAAGATGATTTATATTGCCAGTAGTGGATGAAACATGAAACACAGTAGGTGAAAATAGAATCTCTCTTTTGAGTAGGAGGTGGTTTGCTAGGGTATGAAGTTAGTAAAAACTTTTTGTAAGTGTTATGTTTCTAGAGGATTAGGTCAGAATAGAAAGCAATAGAAATAATTTAATAAAGTATACTGCTACTATTTTCCCTCGTGTCATGAAAGTATGTAGACATCTATAAAATGGAAACAAGAACAAAAACATTTTTTCTTTCTGGAGAAGAGTTTGTGCACCACAAATAACTAAATCTTAAAACAAATTTTATCAGGATGCCTGTTATCACTTCAGCATACAAATGACACTCCATTGAGAATCTCAGGAGCAGTTCATATATACTGAGGGCAGTGGCATATCATTATTTTCTAATGTCCATGGTTTTTTTTTGGTAAAAAAGTGAAATCTGATATTCTTAAGGTGGATGTGTAAGGAACCATGGATGTGTAATTCTGAATAATAAGACTAATACTCAGAGTCATATGTGAGACCCAGTCTCCTATAGCCACCCTGAAGGCAGGGCCAGGTCTGTTTTGTCCACAGACAAGCCTCAAGTGTATAACATGTTTCTGGCACGTAGTTGGTGTTCAGTAAACTATAGATTTGATAAGCGAGTGAGAAATCTGTGGTCATACTTCATATATTGTACTACCTAGAGGGCCATTGCTAATGTGGTAGTAAGGACATTGAGTTTGGAATTTAAGAGTTAAGTATGAAAACAAGAGATTTAGGGGACCTTGGAGACATTTTTCTGCTCAAGAAGTTATTTTGTAGGTTAAGATAATAGAGACAAAATCATTTGCGGAGCTGTAAAGTTGCAATACATATTCTTGAAAGTAATTACTTCATTTGATCACCTAATTACATAGTTTTATCTACTGCATAGTTCTTTAATCTCATCTGTACCTGTGCTCCCTTGAGTGCTCTCCGAGAAAGCCACTTACCATTATTTATTTTTTGCTCAATAGCACTAATATTCCAGTTACTCTTTTTTAAAAAATTAATTAATTTTTGACAGTGTTGGGTCTTCGTTTCTGTGCAAGGGCTTTCTCTAGTTGCGGCAAGTGGGGGCCACTCTTCATCGCGGTGCGTGGGCCTCTCACTATTCCGGCCTCTCTTGTTGCAGAGCACAGGCTCCAGATGCGCAGGCTCAGTAGTTGTGGATCACGGGCTTTGTTGCTCCGCGGCATGTGGGATCTTCCCAGACCAGGGCTCGAACCCGTGTCCCCTGCATTGGCAAGCTGATTCTCAATGACTGCGCCACCAGGGAAGCCCCTCCAGTTACTTTTAAATAGAGGTGATTAAAAGCTTAGAACACTTTTACCTGCAGGAAGACATTTATTCATTTTTAAATTGTATCTCACCTGATAAAAAGGATAAAAAACAAGAAAAAGAATAGATGAGGACACTGTCCATTGGTGTGTTCAATATATTCTGTTTGGTGTCTAGAACAAAGAAGCTAAAGTTAAAAATATGCAATAGAAAATTTGAAATCAGAGACTTTGATTTCATTTTCTATATAACATATTAGGTACTCATGATGGGCATTTTAAATATTTATGTATTTAAATATTTATACTGTATCAACTGTAGATTTAGTAAACATTATGTCTTTCATTCAGTTAAAATTCATTAAGTTTTTATGGAATGTGTTGGTGTATTAATTTGGGTTCTTTTTGTACGTCCAGTGGATCAGGCATCACAATAGGATGCCTTAGGAAGACTTCCTCGCTTTTATTCTAGGACAGTGACATTATGGTTAGAAGATCAGAGTCTGGAATAACTAACCTTGATCAGAATTCCAGACCACTTTCTTATCAGTAACTTAATTTTCTGCAATTTATTTAACCTAAGCCTCAATATTCTCATCTATAAAGTGGGCATACTATTGTCCATACGACACTACTGTTATGAAGATTAAATAAAATTATGATTTGAAGGGCAGTTGGTAAAGTATCCAGCATATAAATCATGTTCAGTAGCTGGCAGCTCTTGTCATTTATGTACTGGTTAGTTTGAACTTTATTAGTGTCAGTTATCTATATAAATAAATGAATTATGTATACTGAATCTTATTATACTTTAAATAATGAGAGGTTGAGACTTAATGGTATTTTGAATGTCCCCCAGCTTTAAAGCATATGATACTTTAAAGTCTGAATTGTGCTAAATAACTTGTACGATGTGTATACAAAGTAGGCTATGTAAATAGGAATTTATTGAACTGTAGAATATTTGACCTCATTTTTCACTCTTTATTGACGCTATTACTTTGTGATTGGTTAATCCCTGTGAATAGCTAGGAGGCCGAAGTTTAATAGATTGTTTAAATAAAAGCACATTTTGTTTTTCAAAAACTGGACCAATAAAGCCATGGACACTCTGAACTTACTAGCTAAACCAAGAGCAGATCAGAACACTTACATAGCATAAAAGGAAGTAATTCTCAGTCTTAGTATAATCTTAGTAAGTTGGTTACCCTTCTGAAAAAAAATCTAGAAATAGTATTTTGGAAGTGTACTAAGTTCTCCTGCGAGTTTCAGGAACATAGGAAATGTTCTCACATAAAATAGAAGAAAGGTTGAAATGAAAACTCTGTATTGCCTGTGTAACTGCCTTAAAATAATCAATGATCTATCCCAAATCAAGTTGCTTTTAGCCAGTTTTTAGGTATATAATTTTTAAATTAATTTATAAGCATGCCTATCACCATTTAATAAAAGAGAATCTTTAAAAATTAAGTAATCTTAGCCCACTGTTTTAGGTGTTTAATAATTGAAGCAACAGTATATAAGGTATTTGAGTATTTCAAGTAACTGTAACTTTTTTCAGAGGCAACAGTGAAATATGACTTGCTGTAACATACAGGATTGATACTGTGTCACAACAGAAATAGAAACAGATCTTTTAAAAATTTCTATACCATGGTGAAATGTTTTATGACACTTACTGTTGCAAATCGAGACCTAATGTTGGGTCTAACATGAAATTTTAGTCAACTTCATCTTGGTGAATTTCAACTCCAGAAGGATTCAGCTTTTGCAAAAAACTTCAATTCACCATCTACAGTTAGCAGTAAAAGAGATGTTTACTGACCTTTAAATTTCAAAGAACTATTTCAAATCAATCATATAAGAGACCTTTTTTTGGTAATGGACAAACCCATCAGCCTAAAAAGAGCACCTTCTTTGAAGAATCAATAGATTCTTTTCAGAAATATCTATTCACGAGGCTTTGTATGAACAAGATAGTTTTGCTAGCTTAAAAACCTTTGAAACCTTATAGATTATTATAATTTTTCCGTATTTTGTCACTATCTTTAGGTTATCTTTAATTTGGTTACAACTTTAAACTCATTTTTTCAACAGATTTATCTTTACTTAATGAAAAAGCAAGTTGTCAGTCTTTTTTACTAATCTCCTTCTCTACTTGTAAGTTTTGCAAGAGTCTGATACACAGAAATTCAGAGATTGTCTTGATCTTTTGTAAGGAATCCATTGTTGTATCTGCTGAAGTCAGCAGTCTTCAGGTTTACAAATATTGATTTTGAAGTAGGTTTGTAATTTTGATGTTTTCTTTTTCTGAGATTTCTAAACTTAAAATACTTTAAAATAACATTTTAACATAGAAAATGTAATCAATATTATGAGCCAAAGCCATAAATATTTTAACATTTTATTAGTGTGAAGAGAAGAATTGATCTACAGGTTTTATTGGACTTCCACTTGTTATTTCCCTTTTCTTCAAATATAGAACATCTAAAGGCTATGGTAATATTTGCTAAAAATCCTATTTAATTATTTAATTATCCCTTTTATTTTTCCCCAGAGTATTATCTAAACTTGCTTTAATAAAGGTACTTTATAATTGCCACCATGGTTAATTTTGTTGAAATGAAACCATTTTTCTATGTAGTAGAAAAAATTATTTTATAATTAAAAATTTATGCAAGCCCAACTATACTGTAACTAACTTTTCCAGCCCCCTCCTTTTTACTCTTTTCTCAAGGAAAGTAAAACTGATTGCACAAAAATATAAATATGAGGGAGACTTTGGATAATCGGTGCTTAATTCATCCAGCTTAATATTTCTCTTAAATACTTAAGTAATTTAAAATATACTAACATAATAGTCAAAGCATTGGTTTCCAAGAATCTTAACCACCAGTATTTATTCTTTGTCAAGCATAAAGATTTAGTTGGTATAATATACTACAATTCGTCTAGTTTGGACTATCTCTGACTCCTGTGTAAATAAAAAGTCCCTTTATATTTTTCTATATCCATGTTGTTTTGCTTTTACAAAGTGTTAGAATTAATTGTTCACTTGTTTTTTAAAGCAATGATAGTTTTGGAGCACCACACTTTGTGAATTTGTGTGTGTGTATTATTCAACAGAGCAGGCCACTCGTATAATGTTGCTACAGTTTGTTCTTTATCATATACTGGGATATAATCCCTTTGAGTTTTATTTTTAGGAAATTAAGAGCAATAGAAAGGCAGAATTTCTCAGAACCATGGGGTCATCAAGTCCTAGCACTTGTGAAAGTTGTGAGCTTGGGTTTCAATTGATTTGGGTTTTTTTTTCCACATTTGTATATAGTAATAATGATAGTTACCTTCTGTTGAAAACCTTAATGTGTCAGCCTCCCTACCTGTATTATTTCTAATGCTTACAAATCTTGGTATTTGCTTCTCACAGAAAAGCAATCCTGGATTCATTTAAGTAATATTGCATAGCAAGTGGAAGAGTTAGGGTTCAGATTCATGGTGTTTGACTCCATCGCAGTATATTTCCCATTATATTATTAACTCTGCCCCTCTACTCCCACCTTGACACACATACACACACACACACACACACGCACGCACACACACACGCACACGCACACACTTCCTTTCTGACTGCTGGTAGCCTTATTCCTAGCTCTCTAATCCCCTCCAAGGTAAAGCCATGATGGCATAATGTGTCATTTCCTTCCCACAGTCCATGCCCCAGGACCATCGCACACCTAAAATACTTTCTCAAAGTAAACAGAACCTTCCTATCCCAGATTTAATTCCTTCTGAAACTGCTTCTTAAATTATTTTGAGGATTATATAATTGATAATGGCTTACTGTATTATTTTTCATACTGTATCACTGATTTCAAAGGAACCTTTAATACTTTAACCAAGAATAATAACTGGACATACAAATATCTTGGTACTTCTTTTAAAATTTTAGGATTCTTTCAGCAACTGGAAAGTCATAGGACAAGCAGAGAAGCCCACTTTGCTTATGACAAGGGCCATTCTAGAGCATTCAGTGCTTACTGCTACAAAGTTATGGTAGCTCCTTAGGAACATATTGATAAGTGTATTAACAAAAAGTAACTTGAATTGGGAAGTTTTTTTAATTATTTTATTTTATTTATTTTTGGCTGTGTTGGGTCTTTGTTGCTGCGTACTGTCTTTCTCTAGTGGCGAGCAGGGGCTACTCTTCATTGCGGTGCACGGGCTTCTCATTGTGGTGGCTTCTCTTGTTGCGGAGCACAGGCTCCAGGCACGTGGGCTTCAGTAGTTGTGGCACTTGGGCTCAGTAGTTGTGGCTTGCAGGCTCTAGAGCGCAGGCTCAGTAGTTGCGGTGCATGGGCTTAGTTGCTCCGTGGTATGTGGGATCTTCCCGGACCAGGGCTCGAACCCGTGTCCCCTGCATTGACAGGCGGATTCTTAACTACTGCGCCACCAGGGAAGCCCTGGAAGTTTCTTTTTAACGTGGTATTATATTACCAAGAGACTGTATGAAGTGTATTACTAATCTAACATCATTAAATGCAGTTAATTTTTGTTGTTTGTGGATTATTATTTTACTATTTATGCAGTTCCTACTGTGTGCCATGTATGATGGTGCTTTCTATAACTATAGAGATGAATGGGAAATGCTTTTTGTCCTTAAGAATGTCACAGTCTGTGAGGAAAATCAACAGCAATTTTTATTTAATATTTATGGTGCAATATATTTACTTCCCAAAGGAGTACTTCCAAGGGTTTCAAAGGAAGACTGTATAACTCCCTTCACACCCTGTCTGGGAATGTTATGAAGGAGATTGGACAGAAATCCCTCAATTTGTCCCAATATGAACATACTGCGTGCATGATACATATGCTGATGGAGTTGCAGGAACAGTTTTGGCTATGCCATCCCCTTACTATTATTAATGTATATATACAATTTAAACTCTAATTTTAGAACCTGTTTACTAATAAAAAGAAATAGTTCACTATCTATTTGATGTAATAAAGCATATTTATTTGTATTCAAATTAAGCTTTTCTACGTTCCCTATAGATTGTAGACACCTGCTACAAAGAAGCATGATGCAGCAATAAGGACAATAAATTAGTGGAAGTTATTACATAATTAGCACTGAATATTATCTAATTGAATAAAATGGGTGGTATACACCAAAGTTGTTGTATCAGGTATAGTGCAAACCACATGTGTATTTTAAGTTTTCTAGTAGCCATATTTTAAAATAAAAAGAAACAGGTAAAATTAATATATTTATTTAACCTAATATATCTAAAATATTATCATTTCAACATATAATTGGTATAAAAATTTATGAGACATTTTATTTTTATTTTTACTAAATCTTTGAAATCGATGTGTTTTACACTTACATGTCAATTTGAACTAGCCACATTTAAAGTGCCAGTATGTGGCTGGTGGCTACTGTACTGGAAATTGCTGGACAAGTTTAGCATTACAGATGTTCAAAGAAAGTTTAGATCAAACAAGAGTAGGGGTGTATAGAATATGTAAAACTTATTCTGAGTCCTAAAAGTTGAGCAGAATTTATGTAGATGGAAGGCAGGAATATCTAACAATAAGGAGTAATGCTAGGTTTTAAAACATAACTTAGTGAAAATGATCGTCATAGTTCCAGCTGTTGAGCACATTATCAGTTTACAATATACTTCATGTTACTATTAAGGAAGGTCACTATACAAATTAAGGAATATGAGAATATGTTATTCTTACTATATTTTAAAGAACAGTGGACAAAGCTTTTCCACAGGGGTATTCAGCTAAGTATTAATCTTTTAAGATACTATATGTAAATAGAGTTTTTTGGTTTAAGTGTCAGCAACTAAAAAACCCTGCTTGGTGATTCACAGTGAATCCTGGCATACTAAGTTTTCTTGAATGTCTTGTAGAGAAACCTTTTTGATTTTGCATAGTCCAGTCTTCCCAAAGTTGCTAACTAAGGGGTCTTATTGTGAAACATATAACTTGGGAGCACTGCTCTAATATATTTTCTATTTTAGAAAGTCTGTGTAAGTCTGTGTATGAAGAGTGTTTTATCACTACTTCTAGTATTTAGGAATACTTTAATTATGTCTTTCTAATTACATAGCAATCTGTCACATTTTGTTAGATGATGACATACATTCGTTTATTCACTGGAATTACTACCTATCTTCTCATCTATGGAAATGTATTTTTCGTGAACCACAGCTGCTTATGTGATTTCTAATGACTCATGTAAATTGATAAATGATAGGCACAGTACTTTGTACCTCATTAAATATTCTGCAGTTAAAAGGCCCAGGAATATTTGCAATCTGTGTTTGATTATCCACTGATTTTTAACAGATTTTCAAAAAATTACAAGGGACTCTAAGTTTTTCATTGGTTTTTTATTTTTTAAATTTATAGTTACTTAACATTGCCAAGGACTTGCCTGAGGTTTGTCTTCAGAAAAAACTATGGTTTCTATAGATATTCTTTTGTCCTGATAGAAGATAAAATTTGCCACATTACTTTGTTATAAACAAGTAAATATTTAAAGCAAAGTACTTGTTGTTTTTTCTTATGTATTGTTTTGTTATGTATGTTTTGCCATGTATTGACAATATATGAAAATATTTGCCTGGTAACAGTTTCAGGTCTTCTTATTTTTGTCCTTCCAGAAGATGCCCAGAGGCCTACTTGTGATAAGAAATGGTGCCCATTACGGTGACCATGTGGATAGTCTTCTCTTCCTTATTGCTACCTTTCCCTGTATAAAGATGCTGTAAAGGACAGTCCGCTGAAACAGATAGCTATGTGGATACAGAGAGCAATAGATGCTAAGTGTTCTGGTCTTGGGAACTCAAGTGAGGGGCCCCCAGAGCCAAACCTAGCACAAAGGAGTATATTTACCCTTGGAGCACCCTCCTTGGAAGCACTGGCATAGACAGGGATCTGGGCACACAAAACCAAGATTTAGCAATGAGCAGCAAAGTGGGAAAGATGATGGCAGGAGCAGGACCCACAGCATCCAGCTCTAAAGTAAAGGAAGAGAGACAGCAGCATAACCACACCAGGCTCTTTTGCATGAAGTGGAAGTCTGACTGTTCCCCCCTTTGAACTGCATGTGTCCTGATTACCTGAGGGGTCCACGATGCAGCTCCCCCTCTCCACACACACACACACACACACACACACACACACACACACACCTTTAGTTATATAATACTGGCTTTCCTATTGATCTAATCAGTGGGATCCTAAGACAGTTCTAATTTTACTTAGAATGATAGAATGTATAATACAATAACATACTTGCAGTGTGTGTATTACACTTTAAATTTCAGTTTTCCTTTACTTTGGGCCAGATGAAATCCTTAGAATTTCCTCTCCAAACTAAATTTCTCTGAATGATTAAGCTTGTTGTGTTTGTCTATTGTTGTTGTTTTAAAATTTTTGGCATAGTCTTGTTTTAATCACTTTAAGAATTAATCTTTGTCAATGATCATCAAAGGCCTTACCACATTTAATTTAATTTACCCCCCAAAGATTGAGTAAAACCATCTCATTCTATGCTGGTTTTTATTTCTTTTTTTGTTGTTGCTGTCATTCTTCAAAATCAGTTTGTCTTGGTATTAAAATTGCTGCAGCTTTTCTCTGTCAGTATCTTGCTGTTTCTCTATGCTCTAATCTAAACATTAGTAAAAAATTAGACTTCCTGCTTACTACTAACCAGGGGAATCCCTTCTTTGCCCTTCGATGCTCTGTTTGCACTCTGTTTTCAATAGCCCAAGAAACAGCTCTGTAGGTGAAAGGCCTTTTGTTAAAAAGAAGGAAATTGAACAGCCGTTTCCCTCTTTCCTTCTTTGACATGCACCTGCAAACAAGTGGTCTGTGCTTCAGTCTTTTTAAAAAAATGCATCAATTATTGTTTCAGAGAACTTACCTTTGAAAAGTTTACCCAAATGTAATGAAAAATTAATGCTTTAAAGCGTGCATTCAGTATGTTGTTTCTTAAAATTGAATTGTAAGGTTTAAACAGTTGTCTTCATCTGCATTGCTTATAGCTAATTTCTGTGTGTGGTTTCAGGTATTCTGCTATAATTTCTAATACAATTAAATGACACATATATGACAAAACCCTAAATGATTGTTTGACTTTGTTAGGCAGTGGTTTCGAGAAGTGTAGGATATTTAAAATTATTATTTAAAACATTTCATTATTTATATTAAGTTTAGTTAATGGTCAGAAGGTAAAGGATGTAAAATTAATAAAATAGTTTTTGTAGAGCTCAGATGCCTATAAATTAAATTTAGCAGAGAAATGATATTCAAATCCCATTGACACTGTGAAAATAAACCATTCGGTTTCATATAAACAATATTTAATAAGCCTTCCGGAATCTTTCATGATTTTCTTAAATAATGAGAAATATATATGCATGTATTAACAATGGCATAGTTTTATTTTCCAAATTTTCTTTTTATAAATTGAGTGGCTAAAAAAATAATTATTTAAAAAAATAATTATTTAAAGAATATATTCTAGAACTGAAATATTTTACTTTAACTTTTAATCCTGTCATTGCTATCAAAATTATTCTATCTTTCACAGTCATGCTTTTGTTATATGACTTAATTAGCATTATGGTAATCATATTGTCTTATGGGAAAGGTGTATTTTTAAATTTAAATTGTGTATATTCACACACATTCAACATTTTACATTTCCCTTAAATGGTCCACTAAGTGTTAAAAAAAAAAAAAAAGTCCGGTTTCATAGACATTTCATTTTGTATAACATTATAACAACGACTAGTAATTTAGTAGCTTTTCTGTGCATGATTGAAATAAAAATAAACTTCTTGTTTTAAGCTGTTCCTAGAAAGAATAAAAGCATTTGAAATCTCCATGTGCTGTAAGATCAGCACATCTTCAATTCTGCTTTAAGTTTTGCAAGCCTAGAAATTTGTGGGTTACTCAAATCCCTTCTGTCTTTTTTTTTTTTTTTCGGTACGCGGGCCTCTCACTGCTGTGGCCTCTTCCGTTGCGGAGCACAGGCTCCGGATGCGCAGGCTCAGCGGCCATGGCTCACGGGCCCAGCCGCTCCGCGGCGTGTGGGATCCTCCTGGACCAGGGGCACGAACCCGTGTCCCCTGCATCGGCAGGCGGACTCCCAACCACTGGGCCACCAGGGAAGCCCCCTTCTGTCTTTTTAACCTTTTGTTAAGTGATGTCTCTATTGTTGATGACTCTTCGTTCAGCCAAGCTATGGTTAGTCCTGCACCATGCCTACATTATTCCCAGCAATTCAAGGGAAGGAGAATGATTACATAACTGGTACACTTACATTCAAAGTGAGTTAAGAATGGGGATTTGGGGGTGTTGCTCAAAGAGCTACTGTTTGACCATGGCATATTCATATGAAACTCTTGTGTTTTACTGGTTACAAGAAAGTCACTAAGTCTAGCCCAGATTCAAGAATAGGGCAAGTAGACTCTGCCTCCAAATGGAGAGAGTGGCAAAATCACATTGAAGAAGAGATGGTGAGATGGGAGTATTCTTACAGCCACCTTTGGAAAATGTGATCTGCCACAATAGGTTACCCTAAGAAACTTTAGTTTCAGTCTGTAGGTGATTGAGAGTTACTGAATAACATTATTTAAGGATAATAATATGATTAAAAACATGTTTTATTAAGTTTACTGATAAATTGTTGAGCGAAATAAGATGATCAAGAAAGTTTATTGTGTTTTGTTTTTGCTTTTTCTTTTCCTTAGATTGTTCACGAGTCTTTTGAGCATGTTTATAGGCAGAACGGAAAGAAGTAAAAAAGAAAAAAATATCAAATAATCTTAGAGGTGAGAGGGAACACAGAGTACTTCTTTAATGAGACAGAGTCCTTCCAGTAATTTATCTAACTTAGCTTGGTGGAATGCCAAGTTTAAATGTAGGCATCAACCAGATGTCAGCCCTTTGGCTATCCGAATACAATTCTCATCAAATACTTGCTTTCATTAAGTAGAAAAATTTCAAGATGTATCATCAAATCGGGCACCTTCTTCTAGAAACTCTTTGATATGTCTATGAAACTTTAATCAAAGCATCTTGTGTATAGTCCAGAGATTTTTAAGTTACCATAAGGTATTATCATTTTGAATTCCTAAATATTCACTGTAAAAAGCACAAGTTTTGAAGATTACTCAAAAGCAGCTGTATTTGTTTGGATTGTCAGACATGTCAATATACAGATTAGTTGTGTTTACTTAAATATGTGATGGAAACTGATCATTTGAGTGTCTAATACTTATAGCATTTTGATTGGAAATATTTTTGTGACTACTGAATATTAAAAAGTTGATAATTTCATTTTAAGGCGATTTAGATTTTCTATTTTGTGTATATCATGTTTGCTTCTTTTATGCTGTTTCACTCAAAAAGAGTAGAGACTTTCTCATAGAGGTAAATGCATTTGGAGGATTGTTTTTTATTTTTTTTAAGTTTTCTAGGAACACAGAAACAAAGTAGAAATGATTTCAACCCTGAATAAACTATGTTAAATATTTAATCATATTAGAAAGTTGTTTACCAACAATATTTCATGTCTGACTTAACTGCAAATTAATGATATTGGAGAGCTTTGAATTCTTAACTTCTAAAGAGTGTTAACATATAGTACGTGTGACAGTGACAAGTGCTGAGGAGAAAAGTAAAGTAGGATGAGGGGACATAAGAATGCAATAGTGGTTGCATTTTCATGTAAGATATTCAGGGAAGGTCTTTCTGAAAAGGTAACATTTGGGTGGCAAATTTGTGGGAAGAATATTTCAGGCAAAGGGAACATCAAGTGCAAGTCTTCCTGGCAGGAGAGTGCATGGCTTGCTGGAGATGAGTGAAGAGGAAAGTGTGTCCGTAGCAGGGAGGCCCCATAAGAGATGAGGCCCAATGTGTGTATGGGGGGAGTTAGGTTATGAAAGACCTATGGAAGGACTTTGGCTTTTATTCTCTGTGATATAGGAAAGGTAATGAGTGTTTTTAAAAAAAAATGGTGTGAGAAAGTCAGCTTTGTATTTAACAGGTGCACTCTGGCTTTGGTGTTGGAAGTACCTTGGTAGTAGGGTAATCAGGAGAATGCAGATGGTAGCTTTGATGAGGGTGGTAGTGGTGGCAGTAGAGTCATATTGAATTGCTAGAGAAGTAATGTGAGGTGTGAGAGAAAGGGACCTTGTGGATGATTGGTTTGTAGGCTGGACTGCAAAGAGGGAATTGCCAGTTACCGAGATGAAGAGGTTTATGAGATGAATAGGTATTTGGGCAAGACCAGGTGTTTACTTTGAGACATGTTAAGACCTAGGTGTCTATTAGACATCCAGGTTGAAATATCGAGTAGGCTATAGAATACGTCAATCTGGGTTTCAGAGGCTAGGTTCAGGCTGGAAATACAGATTTGGGAGTTACACAGTGTAAAACTGATACTTAAAGTGCAGAACTAGGTGAGATCACCTGGGGAAGAGGTATGCCTAAGAAAGAGGAGAGGATCAAAAGCTGTGGAGATTGTGGAAGTGATGAGGAAGAACTAGCAAGTACATCTGGAAGAAGAATCCGAGGAGCGAGCAGAACAACCAGGACTGTGTGGTACCAGAAGCCAGCTAACGACAGGAGTCAGCCAGCAAGGGATTAGTCCACTCGGGCGGATGCCTGCTGATAGGTCTCAAAGAAGGTGAAAACTGAATTTAACAGAGGTCTTAGCGATATAGAGATTATTGGTTACCTTGACCAAAACTGCTTAACTGAAATGGTGGTGATTTAAAAAACTGATTGATGTTTAAGAGAATATAAGAGATGCAGAACTGGAGACAGCAAGTATGAGCAACTCTTTTGAGTAGTTTTGCTATAAAAGAGAGAAGAAAAATAGGACAGTAGCTAGACAGAGGGAGGAATGAAGGGGTTTTTGTTTGCTTCTAAGAGTGAATACATTATGCTTTCAGGGGGTAATTTGATGGAATAATCCAGAAGAGAAGATGAAGTTAAATGTGGAGTTAAGAAAGCACAATTTTTTCTGGAGTGAGGCCACTGAGTAGCTGAGAGGGGATGGAACGCAGTGCAAACGTGGAAGAATTGGCCTTAGATAAGCACATGAAGTCTTTATCCTTAGTCATGGGAGGGAAGGCAGACTGCATGGGCACAGGGGCCAGTGGGTTGGAGATGTGAGGCTGGAAGTCTGGGGAGGGTCTTTTCACAATGCTTCTGTTTTTAGTGATAGACAAATCTCAGAGTGAGGATGTAGGAGAAGATATTGGAGGTTTGAAAGGAGAGGAAAAGGTATGAATAGATCATCTAGGTGAGTTGGAGAGGGACGGACTGATAGGATTCCTGGAGAGCACTTAGGGACACATTGGAGGTTAAACCCTGTGAGTCTAAAATATAGTCAGTTAGCACAGTGATCCATGATTATTTGTTCACAAAAATGAATGCACTGTGCATTTCTCGTCCCTTTTAACAGAATCTAGCCTCGTAGTTGCTGGGTCATTACAAGGCAATGGAATACCGATTTATTTCCTAAGAAGAGCATTGTATTGGAAGATCCAGCCTAGTCAGTGGATTTGATATAAGTAGCGAAGATACTATCTGAGTTTTTACTAATTCAGCCTTGGGTGAAGCACACGCTGATATTTGAACTATCTTATAGACTTTTGAGATAATGGACTTTAGAAATAATCTTCAGAGCATTTTCCTTATTTTATAAACGAAGAAACTGAGATCTAGAGAAGTTAAAGGAATCCCCTATCTTCTACTGAGAATCTTACATTACTTTGAGAGAATTTTCAAAATTGTTGTAAGTGTGCTTTACCAAGATTTACATTTAATTTTAATTTTATTCCTTCTAGTAGCATTTGGTTTTTCAATTTGTGTTTGTACAGTTATGTAAATTCCTTTTGACAGCTTTATTATGAGGGGGAGAAAGATGAGTAAGAACTGCAGTTTAAAAAGCTCGTTAATTTTAAAGAAATGTGTCATGAATGAATGTTTTGAGTGCTATATTTTTCTTTTTACATTATTCTGGATGAATAGAATTCTATCAAAAGAAATAGGTTATTTAAAGTGATTAGATAGAAGTTATACAAAAATTCTTTGAAGCATGTGTACTGTTCCCAAGAAATAGGTTAAAGGCAATACTCAGCTAGTGAAGCATTATCATTAACAATACAAGATTACATTGTAGCCCTTCTTTACAAAGCTAGCTATAAAAAATGTTTTCTTTTAAAAGGATTTTCAAAGTGTCTTTCACTTGGGTGAGCATTTAGTAAATCAAAGTCCTCTCACCAATGTATATATTTCTTAAGCATACTGACTGGGAAAAGGATGTTCTTGATCTACTTGTTTATAAGAAATATAACCAGTCACATTCTACTTTTAGCATATTATCAAGTTTAATGATGGGTGAGTAAGCCATCATGTACACATTTCAAAATAAGCTGACTTTCCTGAAGTTCAGAAAAAACACAGTTGATCTCAGTTTAAAAATACACAGCAGTACTTTTGCATGCCCACTTAAAAAAATCAATGTTCTGTCTACTGGATAGCAATTATACGTTTTGGAAGTATGTTTATATAATAAACACATCAGGCTTTCCTAACAACTGAATGTAAAGATAGGATTTAGGTTAAGGAAGGTGGTTAGGGAGGCCTGAAACTCTTTTCTCCCCTGTGGTCTATTTGACAGAGAAAATAGAAACAGGACACTATTGATCATGTGGGGATCAAAGTAGCTACTTTAAAAATGGGCTAGGCATGTCCCAGTAGTTTCTCAGATATAGAGCTTTCTGGCACAGGTGCAGTGGAAAACATGGCTTTAAAAAAAAACGGCTTCTTTTTTAATGAAACAAATTCAAAAGATACACAGTCAGGCTTAAGTTGTGCAGTGCACAAGCATCGAGGCTAAGCTGAAAGTCTGTAGCTCCTGCCCTGGATCTAACCTTTGAACTCACCCCCCCATCCCCACCCCATGGGAGCACTGTCCAGGTACTTCTACGACATGGAAACATGAAGCAGGCCAGAGGGCAGGAGCAGGATGGGAGCCTGCCAGGGTCAGCATGCTGCAGGGTCAGAGGACAGAGGCTATACGATGAGCATCAATGTGCGTGTGTGTGTGTGTTGTGTTCTGTATTCATGTGGATAATGAATTACACGCACCCACGTGTGAAAAATTCTGATGGATAAAATTCGTGACTGTTTATCCCTGAAGAGATACGAATAAGTTGGTAGAAAGGAACAGAACATTCTCTATAACAGACCCTTGCTACTCAAATGTGAGGTGGTACTTTGATCAGCAGCAGTAGCATCACCTGGAAGCTTGTTAGAAATGCAGAATCTCAGGCTCCATCCCTGACCTACTGAGCCAGAGTGTGCTTTTTAAAAAATATCCCTCTCCACTGCCAGGTGACTGGTTTGAGCATTGCATTTCAGAAGCACTTCTCTAGATGCCAAATGTGTTGTTATAAATTCCTTCTTCAGTGAACTAAGGCATAATGTAGGGAAAGAGTAGCAGGAGTTCTCATTGCAGTTGGAGTTTATACTCTTCAGTTATCAAGTGTCTAGTGTTTTTGAAATAGCCTAAGTGATTCCAGGGAAAGGAAGTGTTTTGAGCTCATTCAACCACAAAACTGAAAGAGTTACAGCATCCTGTTTTTAAGATATACGTATTAGAGTTCCATCTATCATTTGTAAAGGAAACTTCTATGCCTAAATTTTAAAAAATGTTTTAAAAATAAGAGATAAAATACTAATTACAAGGAGATCTGGCTTTAATCACCTAGTCATGTGCAACTAGCTACATAATAAGGGCAGGTGACAACCTCACAGGGTCTTGATTTCCTCAGGAGTAGTTTGCTATTCATGGGCTGGAAATGGGGTTGGAACTCCAGAAGGCATAGAGTATGCACATTAAAGTGAGGGCGATAAGAAAACCTGAAACTTTTGAATAAATTAAAATTGAGTATTGTGCCTGGAATGTAGGGTGTCCGTGAAGGTCTTTGTATAGTGTTAGTGTTGGGGAAGGGGGGGTTTTATCGGTGAGATATGAGGTTGGTGATCAAGGCATTTTATACCCTCTGAAAGGGTTTGAAATTTAGCCCAAGGCTAAAAGAAGTTTGGAAGGGTTTAGGAAAAGGAGGGAAGTTGGCATTTTAGAAGGCTAATACTGGCTTTAATACAAGAAAATGAGAGTCCACAAGACCATAGACAAAGAAGTTAGGTAAAACCTATTTGAATAATGTAGTCCAGAATGATGGTAACATGAATTACAGATGTAGAATTAGGGAAGGGGAGAAATGAGCTGTTTAGGAGGAAAAATCTGTAAGATGCACTGACTGATGGGAAGGAGGAAACTGTCATGGCTAATTCCTGTTTTGAGCCTTAAAAACATGATTGGAAATACAGAAGGGGTAGGTTTGGAAGGAACTGATCGATTCTGTTTTTATCAAGTTATTTTTTAAGACTGAACATCCAGTTATAAATTTCTTGTTAACAGATATTCGTTCCTTAAATATTTAACTATCTTGAGACAATCATACTTTCTATATCATTTATTCTCATTCTAATTATTATATACATGTATGTGCCTTCAAATCTACATCCTCAGTCTAGATCCATCACCCGAACTACAGCCCCAAATATACTTGTGAGGTTAAATTTATTTTCAGTAAAAATTGTGCTTTGCTGTTCATTGGAAATATAAGATTTTTCAGATCTTGCTACTTATATATGGCATATGTAATATTATTCAGTTTTAGATATTGAGAAACATAATCATTTTGGGGCAAGGATTGTGATGGGACTTTAGTGTCACTTTTGTACCTAAAAACACCACCTTAGAAATACCCCATGCTCAAATAAATAGTTATTGAATTAAACATTGAAAATCTAAGTTGTCAAATTGCTTGTATAAATAAGGAATGAGCAAATGGGTCTACTGGAAATCAGCATAATGATGAATAAATAAGGAAAATGTTATTAAATATTTCTATGATACTATTATTTCTTTATCTCGAGGTTACTAAAACCAGGTAATTCAAAACATTTGATTTCATCACTTCAGCTCTTATGTAAAAGAAATAAAATTTTAATAATGAAAAACTGACCTTCCCTGATGCTTGTTTACCCATGGTCTTCTCCTCCCTTTTTTGACTTTGTCAGCTGTGTCATTTTCCCCCGCACATGAATATCTGTTTACATTTTTTCTTAATTTATTTTTGATTTTGGAAAATATAGATAACTATTAAATATATGTAAAGTGCTATGTTTTTTCAGTGACTTCAGCTATCATTCTTTGAAAGATTTTAATAATAAGGATTTCTGACAACATAACAAAATAGAAATCAGGTTTGATAGACTTCAGCATATGTGAAGTATGTATCCTGTCTGTCTGAGAAAAAATTTAAGCATCCAGCACCTTTTCTGTATCCATCTTAGCTAGCCAATCTTGTGTGTTTACAACAGCAATGACATTGATGGATCACTTTAATTTACCCGGTGACGGACAGTTTGCCGGGACTATCTGTAAGAAGCAGCTAGAGCTGGTCCTGATCATTACAGATACGTGTATTGTTTCAGAAAAGTGTACCTGATTGTGTACCATTGTACCACAGATATATAAATACATATTTTAGTATCCTGCTGATTTTAATTTTTCTCTTGTTCATTTCTCTTTTTATGGAAAATTCAATACCTGTACAAATCTATGCTAATTTAGTTATTTGATAAAATTAATTGTGATGCAATTTGGCCTTTTAAAGTATGGAGGATAGTTTTTAAATTTGTATAATCGGGATTGATTTTTAGAAAACAATATTATTTTTATGCCATTTTATGTACTTTAAAGTGAGAAACATTATTTTGAAAATAGCAAGTTGTGGTGTCAGTTTTTCACTTAAATAGTTTAAACCTTAGGTAAGGACTAGAAAATAGAATATATGACTCGCAAAGTATTATAGAACTTTAGTGAAGATACGTGTAATAGAGGATAAGATATGATAATCTTGGGAACACCAAGGAGGGAGAATTTAATTATTACACATATAATATGCAGAAGTCATTCTTGATGCTTAGCATGTATGGAATTTATATCTTTTTAAAATGTATTCAGAGCTAACATTATATTTAAGCGGACTAGATATCTTGTCTATATGATTATGTGGTGCTATTATAGAATTTTTAAAATTCAGCATATTTATAGAGCACTTATCATATGCCAAGATGTATACCAGACGTTTTCACATGTAAGGAGTGCACTAGACATTGTATTGTAACACAGGATGGGATCTAATGTCCTCCAAATGCCTTCTATTATCTCTTTTTGATCCCTGAAATTCTACTGATCAGACCTCAAAACTTAAACCTTTATCACTAATATATATGTGTATGTGTATACACACACACATATGTATATGTGTATGTGTGTGTTTTTAAATTAAATTCCTGAGAGGAGTTATTTCTTAAGTCTTCAAAAATTCGTACCATATGGTCTGGTGTGAATGGTTATTGCCTCTTCTGTAAATAGGCTTTGACAGAGGAAGTAGAAATGATTTTAGAGGCCTTGACTATTTGAACTGAGCTGGTAGAGGACCAAAAATTAGAGCTGAATGATAAAGAACTCTTTGTTTATTTGTTTTTCTTACATTGCATATCAAAAAGGACTGGTCCTGGCTACTTTTTACTGTGGTTAATTGAATAAAGCATAGCTTATATATTAGAAAAATCAAAACCCTAATTTTTTTTTTTGTTTTGGGGTTTTTTTTCTGTGTAATAGTGTAAGGATGACTCATGTGTTTTCACTTTATAACAGTAATACAAGCACACACAAACATCACAGAGTGAATTGCTCATTCTAGTTTAACAAAGCACGTGGATGCATGGGAATAATTTCTGCAGTAGGGATATTTATGAGAATAGCCTGAATCAACAGAGAAAGTTGTGACAGCTTCATGAAACCCCTAACTGAGTGAAGTCCAGTTTTTGCCAGCATTTTTGTGTGCTTTCCCATTATCTGCCATAACTCTCTCTGTCAAGGTGGAAACTGGATATATCTTTGTAGAAAGAAAGGTAGCACCTCATTTACCTACTTAAGAAACGTGTGTGTTCAATAGGTTTCTGGTACCTCTTAAATATTTACAAGGCACATTCTAAGCATTGACTATGAAATCTCAATAATGACTTTTCCTGTCAAGGAAATCTCCCTCCCTAATTGTGTGAACAGTCTCTCCAGAGATTCTCTTTCAGCCCAGGAAAGCTTGAACATTCATTACCTTGTTTTATTATTTAAGTCTGTAGGCATAGGACTGGGATAGATGATAGTGCTAAGTAGTATATAAAATTATATTTGGAACAATATAATTTTAGTTTATTTTAGCAAGTGCATTGGTGCACTATGTTGTCATCCTACTCTGACTTCTACTTATTAGAGACCTTCCCACCAAATGGGCCAATATCAAACTTAGGTAATAGAAGCCAGGCTGCAAAAGCAGGGCCTCAGGCAGAATATAAACCATATCCATAATAGATAAGGTGCCTGTAAAAAATACTGTCCAAACTGGAACACTTTGAGAGTAGAGGGCACTGTTAATAATAGGGCTGGAACAACATGTATAAACTGGGAGTATCTCAAGTGAACTGGGACATATGGTTACCCCAATGATAGAATTAATATAATTATTGAGACCAGATGAGTGAGGCTACATTTTATTAAGAGTTGGTGGTCAGAAAAGATGCTTGATCCAATTTCAATTTTCTGAGGCTTGATTTGTGACCCAGGATGTGATCTATCCTGGAGAATGTTCCACGTGCACTTGAGAAGAAAGTGTATGCTGCTGCTTTTGGGTGGAATGTCCTATAAATATCAATTAAGTCTATCTGGTCTGTTGTGTCATTTAACACTTCTGTGTTTCCTTATTTATTTTCCGTTTGGGATATCTGTCTATTGATGGAAGTGGGGTGTTAAAGTCCCCTACTATTATTGTGTTACTGTCGATTTCCCCCTTCATGATTGTTAGCATTTGCCTTATGTATTGAGGTGCTCCTATGTTGGGTGCATAAATATTTATAATTGTTATATCTTCTTTTCTGACCACAACGCTGTGAGATTAGAAATCAGTTACAGGAAAAAAACTGTAAAAAACACAAATACATGGAGGCTAAACAGTGTGCTACTAAATAACAAGAGATCACTGAAGAAATCAAAGAAGAAATCAAAAAATACATGGAAACAAATGACAATGGAAACACTACAACCCAAAACCTATGGGACGCAGCAAAAGTAGTTCCTAGGAGAGAAGTTTATAGCAATTCAATCTCACCTCAAGAATCAAGAAAAATCTCTATCTACCTTACACCTAAAGCAACTAGAGAAAGAAGAACAAACAAAACTCAAAGTCAGTAGAAGGAAAGAAATCATAAAGATCAGAGCAGAAAAAAGTGAAATAAAAATGAAGAAAACAGTACCAAAGGTCAATAAAACTAAAAGTTGATTCTTTGAGAAGATAAACAAAATTGATAAACCTTGAGCCAGACTCATCAATAAAAAAAGTGAGAGTTCAGAAATCAATAAAATTAGAGATGAAAAAGGAGAAATCACAACTGACACTGCAGAAATACAAAGGATTATAAGAGGCTACTACAAACAACTATACGCCAATAAAATGGACAACCACGAAGAAATGGACAAATTTTGGAAAGGTACGGTTTTCCAAGACTGACCCAGGAAGAATTAGAAAATATAAACAGACCTATCACAAGTAATGAAATTGCAACTGTAATTAAAAATCTTCCAACAAACAAAAGTCCAGGATCAGATGGCCTCACAGGCATTCTATCAAACATTTAAAGAAGAGCTAACACCTGTCCTTTTCAAACTTGTCCAAAAATTGCAGAGGGAGGGGCACTCCCAAATTCATTCTATGAGGCCACCATCACCCTGATACCAAAACCAGCCAAAGATGTCACAAAGAAAGAAAACGACAGGCCAATATCACTGATGAACATAGATGCAAAAATCCTCAACAAAATACTAGCAAACAGAATCCAACAAAACATTAAAAGGATCATACACCATGATCAGGTGGGATTTATCCCAGGAATGCAAGGATTCTTCAATATACAAAAATCAATCAGTGTGATGCACCGTATTGGTAAATTAAGGAATATAAACCATATGATTATCTCAATAGATGCAGAAAAAGCTTTTGACAAAATTCAACACCGATTTATGATAAAAACTCTCCAGAAAATGGGCACAGAGGGAATCTACCTCAACATAATAAAGACCATATATGACAAGCCCACAGCAAACATCATTCTCAGTGGTGAAAAACTGAAAGTATTTCCATTAACATCGGGAACAAGACAATGATGTCCACTCTCGCCACTCTTATTCAACATAGTTTTGGAAGTCCTAGCCACATCAATCAGAGAAGAAAAAGAAATAAAAGGAATACAAGTGGAAAAGAAGAAGTAAAACTGTCACAGTTTGCAGATGACATGATACTCTACATAGAAAATCCGGAAGATGCCACCAGAATACTACTAGAACTAATCAATGAATTTGGTAAGGTTGCAGGATACAAAATTAATGCACAGAAATCTCTTGCATTCTTATACATTAACAACGAAAAATCAGAAATTAAGGAAACAATCCCATTTACCATCACAATAAAAAGAGTAAAATACCCAGGAATAAACCTACTGAAGAAGGCAAAAGACTTGTATTCAGAAAACTATAAAACACTGATGAAAGAAATCAAAGGTGACATTAACAGATGGAGAAATATGCCATGTTCTTGGATTGGAAGAATCAATATTGTGAAAATGACTGTATTTCCCAAAGCAATCTACAGATTCAATGCAATCCCTATCAAACTACCAATGACATTCTTCACAGAATTAGAACCAAAAACTTTACAATTTGTATGGAAACACAAAAGATCCTGAATAGACAAAGCAGTCTTGAGAAAGAAAAATGGAGCTGGAGGAATCAGGCTCCCCAAATTCAAACTATACTACAAAGCTACAGTAATCAAGACAGTAGGGTACTGGCACAAAAACAGAAATATAGATCAATGAAATATAGTTCAACAGGATAGAAAGCCAGAGATAAAACCCACACACATATTGTCAGCTGATTTATGACAAAGGAGGCGAGAACATACAATGGAGAAAAGGCAGCCTCTTCAATAAGTGGTGCTGGGAAAACTGGACAGCTGCATGTAAGAGAATGAAATTAGAACACACCGTAACACCATACATAAAAACAAACTCAAAATGGATTAAAGACCTAAATGTAAGACCAGACATTATAAAACTCTTAGAGGAAAACAGAAAAAAATACTCTTTGACATAAACCACAGCAATATCGTTTTTGACCCACCTCCTAGGGAAAACAAAAGTAAACAAATGGGACCTAATTAAACTTCAAAGCCTTTGCACAGGATAGGAAACCATAAAAAATATGAAAAGACAACCCTCAGAATGGGAGAAATTTTTGCAAATGAAGCAACGGACAAAGGATTAATCTCCAAAATATACAAACAGCTCATGGAGCTCAATATCAAAAAAACAAACAGCCCAATCCAAAAGTGGGTGGAAGACCTAAATAGACATTTCTCCGAAGAAGATATACAGATTGCCAACAAACACATGAAAAGATGCTCAACATCACTAATCATTAGAGAAATGCAAATCAAAACCACAATGAAGTATCTGTCACCTCACACCGGTCAGAGTGTCCATCATCAAAAAAATCTACAAACAATAAATGCTGGAGAGGGTGTGGAGAAAAGGGAACCCTTTTGCACTGTTGGTGGGAATGTAAATTGATACAGCTACTATGGAGAACAGTATGGAGAGTCCTTAAAAAACTAAAAATAGACCTACCATATGACCCAGCAATCCCACTACTGGGCATATACCCTGAGAAAACCATAATTCAAAAGGACACATGTACCCCAGTGTTCATTGCAGCAGTGTTTACAATAGCCAGGATATGGAAACAACTTAAATGTACAACGACAGATGGATGGATAAAGAAGATGTGGTACATATGTACAGTGGAATATCAGCCATAAAAAGGATCAGAATTGGGTCATTTGTAGAGATGTGGATGGACCTAGAGTCTGTCATATGGAGTGAAGTCAGCCAGAAACAGAAAAACAAATACTGTATATTAACACACACATATGTGCAATGTAGAAAAACGGTACAGATGAACCTACTTGCAGGGCAGGAATAGAAAGGCAGATGTAGAGAACGGAGTTGTGGACATGGTGGGGAAGAGGAGGGGGGTACGAATTGGGAAATTAGTTTGACATAAATACACTACCATGTGTAAAAGAGATAGCTAGTGGGAACCTGCTGTATAGCACAGGGAGTTCAGCTCGGTGCTCTGTGACGACCCAGATAGGGGGCATGGGGAAGGGTGGGGGGGAGGTCCAAGAGGGAGAGGATATAGGTATACATATAGCTGATTCACTTCATTGTACAGCAGAAACTAACACAACATTGTAAAGCAATTATACTCCAATAAAAAAAAAAAGTTGGTGGTCATGTGAATGGCTAGGCAACCCTGGTTTAAAGGCACAGGGTCAGGCAGGCATGTCCCATATTTGGACACGGATATATTTAAGTGGGATCTTCCTAGGACTGTCTTTTACTAAGAGAGTGTCTTGGTTCTGGTTAGCATATTAAAAAGAGAGGCATGTATAAAAGATTTGGAATTTAAAGTATACTTTCATCCACTCCAGTCTTTTGTGCTCCTGTAATTAATTTTCCTTACTTCTCTTTCACCTCATAATTCATGCCACCACATTTAAACGTTCCTTATTGTTGGTAGTAGGAATTATATGCTTAGTTCGGAGGATGATCTTTTTAATAGCATTCCTTCTGTTCTTAAAGGCAAGTTTGGACTTGGCTGGATTTAGCAATTGCTTTGAAAATTTGGTTTAGCATATTGTTTCCAAATGAAAATATGGGAATTAGAACAAGACAACAGATCATACAACTAGCACGTGCTATTTTATATTGGTATTTAAATTTCAAAGTGCTTTTTTGTCCCTTTGTCACTACAGCACTTTAAAAATATTTAATGTGATTTTCCTTACACCTTTTTATATTTCATATTTATGTCTTTCATAGTTACATGGCTATCTTTCATACTTATATAATTTCATATCAGGACTCTTACAAAAACATGCTCTCTGTTTTTTATTTTTTTGAAATTTTTATTGACCTAATTTGAGATTCATATGCCGTTGTCACATACAGAGATTCCATGAGCCCTTTGCTCAGTTTCCCTCAATGCTAAATTTTGCAAAGTTATAATACAATATTGCATCCAGAATATTTTCATTGATAACACTCTACCAACCTTATTCAGATTTTACCAGTTTTGCACGTGCTTATTTGTGTCTGTGTGTGTGTTTAGTTCTACACAATTTTCCTACATATGTAGGTCGGTCAAGGTATTGAACAGTTCCATCACCACAAAGGTTCCTCCTGTTGCCCTTATATAACCATGCCCACCTCCGTTCTATCCCACCCACCCTATTCCTAACCCCAGGCAACCAACTAATATGTTCTCCATTTACAAAATTTTATTTCAGAAATGTTATATTCATGGAAAAACATAGTATGTAACCATTTTTGGATTGACTTTCTCTATGTTTAAAACAATATGTATCTTTTCGCTATATACTTTTGGTCATAAGACTGTAAGAATGTGACAAAAGACAGTATTTAACAATGTTTATTAGAGATTCAGGATAATGTATATTATCCTGAAAATATATTTCACTATATTTTAACATATATGGAAATAATTACTCTTCATTATTTGTGTTAATGGAGGGAGCTGAGAGCCAATTAAGTGGTTAAGAGTACTACAGAATAAACAAAGTATGTGTCTGTGGGTCACAAAAATACTGATTGCATTGGTTTTTAACATGAGAGATTCATGTGAACATTGATCTCTGGAGTGTAATATGGACAGGGTATTCTCAGGGGTGTCACAAGTAGGGAGAAAAAGGTGGATTTAGGGTCAGAACACCTAGTAATTTACAGTATCTTGAATATGTTTTATGACACTGAAGGACCCATACTGGAGGGAGTGTGTTAAATATGGACACTATTAATCTAGTGATTTTTAGTAACATGATTTTACATCTAGAAGAAGCCGTATAACTAAAAAAATTCTGTTTGGCATTGAATATGAAATAGGTAGTGGATGCTTGCTCAGTCGTAGGCCCCAAATTATAGAATGCCTTTTGTGTCCTTTCTCAACTTATGTGCTTACGAGAAAGTAAATAAAATTATTATTCCTTGGCTATTATCAAAAAGTTGATACAACAAGTGTTGGCAAGGATGTGGAGAAAAGGGAAGTCTTGTGCACTGCTGGAGGGAATTAAATTGGTACAGCCACTATAGAAAACAGTATGGAGTTTCCTCAAAAACAATTAAAGATAGAAGTATGATATGATTCAGCAGTCTCACTTCTGAGTATGTATCTGAAAGAAATAGAATCACTATCTTGAAGAGTCTCACTTCTGAGTATGTATCTGAAGGAAATAGAATCACTATTTTGAGGTATCTGCACCCCTTTGTTCATTACAGCATTATTCACAATAGCCAAGATATGGAAACAACCTAAGTATCCATCAACAGATGAATGGATAAGGAAGACAATGGATGAATATCACTCAGCCACAAAAAAATAAGGAAATACTGCCATTTGTGATAGCATGGATGGACCTTGAGGGCATTATGCTAAGTGAAATAAGTCAGACAAAGACAAATACTGTATGGTCTCACTTATATGTGAAGTCTAAAAAAAGCCAAACTCATAAAAACAGGTTGGTGGTTGCCTGGGCCTTGGGGTTGGAAACACATGGAGATGTTGCTCGAAGGGTGCAAACTTCCCAGTTATAAGATGGAAAAGTTCTGAGGATCTAATGTATGGCATGATGATTGTACCTAACAGTACTGTATTATACACTTCAAAGTTGCTAAGAGAGTAAATGTTAAATGTTTCATCAAAAAATAGTTAATTATCTGTGATGATGGAGGTGTTAACTAGCCTTATTGTGGTAATCATTTCACAGTATATACATGTATCAAATCATCATGTTACATGCTCTAAACTTACATGATGATGTATGTCAATTTTATCTTAATAAAGCTGGAAAAAAGAGGGGGAAAACCAACAAGACACCCCACCAAAATCCAAAATTAATATTCTTGACAATAAGATCTTGATGACTTCATAAACTTAGATAATGTCTTGTTTAAGAATTCTCAGTGATTAGTTAGGTAAAACATGTTCAGTAAATGTGTGTTGAATAACTGCAGTTTATTAGATTGGAAAGTTGTTCTCTGTAAATCTGTATCATGCTAGTACTTTTTTTTTATTAATTTATTATTTTTGGCTGTGTTGGGTCTCTGTTTCTGTGTGAGGGCTTTCTCTAGTTGCGGCGAGCGGGGGCCACTCTTCATCGCAGTGCGCAGGCCTCTCACTATCGCGGCCTCTCTTGTTGCGGAGCACAGGCTCCAGACGCGCAGGCTCAGTAGTTGTGGCTCACGGGCCTAGTTGCTCCGCGGCATGTGGGATCTTCCCAGACCAGGGCTCGAACCCGTGTCCCCTGCATTGGCAGGCAGATTCTCAACCACTGCGCCACCAGGGAAGCCCCATACTAGTACTTTTAAAAAATCAATCATTAATTAATTAATTAGTAAAGAGGTAGGGTGGAATTTCTTGGTAGCAACATAGTTCAAATCTTACTGGTCAGGGATTTTACATTTAGCTGTGTACTAACCAGCTAATCATTGTGAGTTGAGTTAGAGCTCCAGCATTCACCAGAAGACAGAGAAAAGGCAGACTCTTGCTACAAGGGGATCTTCAGGGTTTGCATTTTTGTTCACTTTTTTTCATTGTTTTTTTCTATTTGCATTGTTTTGTGGGATGCCAGTTATCAGCTCACAAATATTTGAGGTGATTTTAAAGAAACTGTTGTAAAGCATTGGCTGTAATGGATTGTTCAGGGTGCTGCACTGTTCAATGAAAATAGGCTTCAATTGAAAATCCCTGGCACCATTGAAAGTGGTCTTTGTGGCAGGAAGTCTCTTATATAGTCTTATCATCATCTGTGTTTTATCATTTGCTCTTCTAGTCCCTGACTTGTATACACATAAGAAGCCCTCAGTGGTTCAGTGTCAAGCTCTCCAAACTCCCTCATACATAACTTCCAAATTGTAAGACGAGCCCAAGGTGCTCTGACAAAATTTGGTTCATGTCATCCTGCTTCTCCCCTTCTAATAACTCACCTTTCTTGAGTCCAGAGTGGCCTTCAGATACCTCTCTTGAAGTTAAAAAGGAAAACTAACAGAATTTTTAGAAAACAAAAAACAAAACAAAAAACCTCCCCAAAACCCCAAACTACAAACCCCCAGTCATGAGTAGGATAAATTCCCTTAGATCCATTACCTCATTTGATTTTCATGTCAACCCCAAAAGGTTGATATTATATTCTCAATTTGACAGTTGAGAAAATGAGGTTTTTATAAAAGCTATGGAACTAGACCAGAGTCATAACAGCTAGTAATGCCGGAACTGGTCCTTGGTTTTATTTCATTAAAACTCTAAAGTTACACTGCTAAGTTATTAATGAATTAGGTTGCCACAGGGAAATAATTTCTCTTTCCTTCATTTTCTTTGGTATAGAACCTACTTGCTCTCTTTGGGCCGTCACTTCTTTTTGCTGTATATCTTTTTTCCTCATTTTTGTGTCTTCTCATTCCCTGAAGATTGATGCTTCAGATATACTGGGTTTATAACAGCTTTACCTCAGTGGTGGATAAACTTAGCCATAAACACTTTGCTGCTCCTCTCATCAAGAGGCGGAATCTATTTCTTCCCATCTTTAGTCTAGGAGATACCTGTGTGACCTGCTTTGACCAATACAGTGTGGCTTAAGTAATACTATGCCAGTTATGGGCTTAACCTTCTAGAGGCCTGCCAGCTACCACATTCACTCTCTTGGACCCCTGAGCCACCAGGAACTGTGGTTGACTACCCTACCAGAGAGCCTGTCAGGGGGGAGGGGGGGAGGGAGGGAGGGGGTGAGAGGGCGAGAGAGAGAGAGGCAGAGAACTGGCATAGTATTACTTAAGCCACACTGTATTGGTCA
>NW_021703777.1:10708277-10752454 GCF_005190385.1 Monodon monoceros
CACACACACACACACACACACACACACACACACACACACACACACACTGATCCAAGAACCTCAGGGGATTTCCCGCAAGTCTACAGCTGAATTCTGATCAGTCTGTTCATGTGGGAAAATTACCAAATAAACATGTTAAAACCAGTGACTTAACTTTCTAATTTCAGAAATTATAATAAGAAAAGCAAATTAAAACCAAAGTAAGCAGAAGAAAGTTAGTAAAGATAAGAGCAGGAATTATTAAAAGAGACGACAAAAGAGTAGAAAAAATGAATATAAGCAAAGCTAGTTCTTGAAACGGTCATAATGATAGTTCTCTAGCCACACTGACCAAGAAGAAAAAGAGAGAAGACAAGAATTACCAAAGACAAGAATGGGAGAAGGGACATCAATGAACATTCTATATTATACAGATACTAAGAGTTTAATTAGGGAATATTATTAAAAAGTTTATGACAATAAATTCAACAACACAGATGAAAGGAAAACACACAAGCACATACAAGAAGCAATACATAAACTGAGTCACCCTACATCTACTAAAGAACTTAAATTTGTAGTTAATCATTTTTCTTTGACGAGAACTCCAACTCTTGATGGTTTCACTACTAATATATTCAAAAATTTACTGGAGAGGGCTTCCCTGGTGGCACAGTGGTTGAGAGTCCACCTGCCGATGCAGGGGACACGGGTTCGTGCCCCGGTCCGGGAAGATCCCACATGCCGCGGAGCGGCTGGGCCCGTGAGCCATGGCCGCTGAGCCTGCGCGTCCGGAGCCTGTGCTCCGCAATGGGAGAGACCACAAAAGTGAGAGGCCTGCATACCGCAAAAAAAAAAAAAAAAAAAAAAAAAAATTTACTGGAGAAATATTATCAATTAGGTACACAATTTCATTCCGTGAGGCCAACATTTCCCTGATGCTAAAACACAAAAATGACATTCCAAGAGAACTTCATACCAGTATCTCCCAGGAACAGAGACACAAAAATCCTTAGCAAAATTTTAGTAAGTTGAATCTAATAACATATGAAAAGGATAAGACATCAAGACCTTGTGGCATATTTACCACCAGGAAAGTTGATGTAACCATTGAAAATCTATATAATTCAACATGTTAAAAATGTTTTAAAGTAATCTGTCCTAATCAGAACATTGAGGGGTGGGGGAGGAGAAAGAAACAAAATGCAATCAGATGGCAAAAGAAGTACTAGTGTTAATCACAGAAACATGATTATCTAGGTAGAAAATACTAAGGAATCTACAGAAAAGACTTTAGAACTAATGAGTGCATTTAGTAAGTTTACAGGATACACATTCAATATACAATAATTGATTCTATTTATTGATACAAGCAATGATCAGCTAGAAATATTTTTTTAATTAATATCACTTTCAGTAACATTAAAACATAATAAATTAGGAATATATTTGATAAAAAAAGTATAAGTTCAACACATTGAAAGCTGCAATATATTACTGAGAAAAATTTAAGCACTAAATAAGTGGAAAGATAAACTATGTCCATGTATCAGAATAATCAATATTATTAAAATATCACTTCTCCCCATATCACTCTATAGATTCAACACAATCTCTATAAAACTCTCAGCAGTTGACATTATAGGAACTGATGAGTTTATTCCACAGTGTACATGGAAATGGAAAGGACCTAAGACCTAAGTTAATGAAGAAAAACTAATTAAAGAAGAACTGAAGTAGAGATGTAAAAGTGACATAATAAAAACAAAAAAACACTGAAAAGTTAGCAATATCCAAGAAACAAAGGGGATCCAAAAATATTATCAGATTGAAGAAAATCTGTCTAATGTCAAGGAGTAACAGATGTATATTCTATTATAGTGATTTGTTTCTCCCTGTTGTTGCAAGATATTATATCTAGAAAGGACATGGCCATGACAGAGAGCAGCTCACAGCTACTGGAGATGGTGGGAGTTTACAGGGACATAGCACATTTACATTGCAGGTCCAAGTAGGAGCACAAAGAGAACTGCAAATATTTCATTTCCTTTTCTTGCTAAGCTGAATTAAGTAATGTGCCATGTGATTACAGAACTACCTGCTTTGATTTTTATGAGAGCGTTTATCAAAGCACGTTGTAGTCATCTACTATTTGTCTTAGTCTTCTCCGCTGTGCTGTATACAATTTGAGGAAAAGTATTTTTTTTTACTTTTTTTCTTGTTTTATTATCATTTTTTTAACATCTTTATTGGATTATAATAGCTTTACAATGGTGTGTTAGTTTCTGCTTTATAACAAAGTGAATCAGCTATACATAGAAAAACAAATACCATATGCTAACACATATATATGGACTCTAAAAAAAAAAAAAAAAGAAGTACTTTTAAAAACCTGTATCCTTAGTACCTAACTCTGTGTGGTTCATAGTATCATTCATTAAATATTTGATAACTGAATGATACATGAATGCACAAGTGGGGAAATATATCTTTTGTTTTAGCCCAAATGATCATGTTAAGAAACAATAAGTGGACATTTTAAGAACATTTATTTTGGTTCTAGATAATAAATGGGCATTTTAAGAACATTTATTTTGGATCTAGATAAGACAGATATTTCAAATACTTAGAACAATCTAAAAAAGAAGGAGAATTGCATATTTTATGATCATTTAAGTTCATTTCTATCCTAACATATATGATATTACTTCCAGTCTTTAATATTCTCAGTACTATATGATACAGTTTCTAGTCCTCAAAAAAGTAATGGGGTTTGAGAAGAAGAAAAATAGTTATTATAAAAAGCACTAAGAAAGTGAAAAATTAGAGAATGAAGAGAAAATGCATATGGGTTATTTAATGTATTATTAGATGCAATTTAAAACAGTCATTAAGAAAATACCTATTATTACTAAAGGTAAACTGGTTGCAAAAATTTAGTCTCTCTTCCTCTCTGTCAGCCTCTCTCTCTAAGGAAAAGGACAGAATGGCAAATACAAATACTGAAACAGTAATTTTCAGGGCAAGTTTTGTGCTACTTTCCTAAATAAAACAATTTTTTAAACAAATAACTATTTGTTACACGTCATCAGAAAAGTAACTTATCATAGATAATCATAGTCAAACAATAAACCTAATGCTTCTATAGCAGAGAGGGCAAAAAAGTGATGAAGATCAGAAAAGCAGTCGATCAATTTATGACTCAAATTTATAATGACTCAAAATCAAAATATATGACAGTAAAATGATTTCTTATGACAATTATGAGAATAATATTATTTTTAACATGAGTGGAATAATTTATTTCTATATTTAAAATGTTATCACTTTGTCAACACTTACTTTTGCAAATATCCATATTTTTCCTATATATCATGTGAAAAAAACAAAATGTCACTAACATGTTTTTATCAATTTACCATTTTTGATAGGTCAAAATATTGAACATTTTAAATACATTTATTGGCTGTCAAGTATATCTTTGTGATGGTACATACTCAGCTTCAGTGTCATAAGGCTTCTTTTATTGAAATATGAAATAATTCAGCCTTCAGTTGTTATCACTAATTGATACTAAATTAACTTTATTAAAAAATTCAATACCTTGATAGATATTCTGTACTGCATGATCTTTAATTTACTCATTTGAGAATGAATTTTTACCTAGGGAGTATTATACAATTACTTTATATGAATGAATCTTATTCTTTTATAAACAAGGTGAAAACATAGTGTGCTTTCAAATAATTTCATGTGTGTGTTCCAGAGAATTGTTTCCAATGATTCTGCAGATATGCAAATAATAATTAGAAAATGAGATGTAAACAAAAAGATATTCAAGATGCATATTTCCTTATGAAAGAATAAGAAATATAAGTTCAGGTAAGAAATAAATGCAAATTTATGGAGTACCATTTTAATAAAAGATATGAGACTGGCATGTGGCAAAAACATGTTTTCTTCTTTGATTGTTTTCCCTTTTAATTGGGTCTTGAAGTGGTTTAATAATACAAGTAAGACATTTCAAATAATGAACACTTGAGATCAAACCCAGATTGCATTTTGTGTACTCAGTGAACATGGCAGGGATTTCAGCTTGTCAAAGGAGAAATCAAGATAATCAAATACTGAAATAAAGTGAATTATCTTTTAAATTTATGCTGGCTGTTGTGAGAATTCAACAACAGAGAGATAAGGTATGAAAAGTGCTCAATAGTGTACCTGGCACAGACTGAGGGCTTAATAAGGAAAGGTATGACTATAAATACAAACAATTATTCAATAAAATTTACTCTTTTTTTTTTTTTTTTTTTTGCGGTACACGGGCCTCTCACCGCTGTGGCCTCTCCCGTTGCGGAGCACAGGCTCCGGAAGCGCAGGCTCAGCGGCCATGGCTCACGGGCCCAGCCGCTCCGCGGCATGTGGGATCTTCCCGGACCGGGGCACGAACCCGTGTCCCCTGCTTTGGCAGGCGGACTCTCAACCACTGCGCCAGGAAAGCCCTACACTCTTTTAAGACATAGAATCATAGCTTTGAGGAAAATAAATAATTCAAGATTTTTAAAATCTTAATCTTCAGTAATTTTTTGAGTGGGACTCTGAAACATCTAGCCCACATATATTGCCCTGTTCCTCTATGTGAACACTCATATGCCCATAATTCATTCCCACCATACCAACTTAAACTAATCCCATTTTCTCTTTTTCTTAATACTATGTACATCATACTTTATTATCAGCAATTTCATTTTTATTCTTGCTCAGTTTTTCATCTCACATTAAATTTTTTGTCATGATCAGATTTGGCTCTTCCCCAGTTATGCTGCATTCAATGCTGCTCTTTCTTTTTCTATTATTTGGTATTCTGTAAAGCTACCTTAATCTCTGATTTACCTACTTTCCCCAACCCCTTCAGTGAACGTTAATTGACTTATTTATGAATATATATTTATTAAGTGTCATCCATGTGACAGGTAGTATTACAGGCACTCGAGATACATCAGTGAACATAATAGCTAGAAATGTTTGCTCTGGAGTTATTTCTGCTTTAAGGAGGGTGTGGGAGATAGACCGTAAACAATAAATTTTAAAAAATGAAATTATAATGAACGTTAAAATTGATAATTGCTATAAAAAAGAACAGAATAAAGGGGACAGGAGTGAGCTAGTAGATCAATAGCAGGAGAAGAATTTTGCCGCAGGATGAATTGTACCTTGAGTATCATCCATATCTGATGTAGAAGATATTTAGATGAGACTGGACTTTAGAGTTCATGCTGGAATTAGTTAAGACCTTTGGAACTGTTGGGATGGAATGAATATATTTTGCATGTAAGAAAGGCAAGAAGTGGGGTCGTGGGCAGGGGAAGAACACAACGGACTGAATGTTTATATCCTTCTCATATTCACATGTTGAAATCTTAGCCCCCAATGTATGTGGGGCCTTCAGGAAGGAGGGGAATAATTAGATCATGAGAGTGGACCCCTCATGAACAGGATTAGTGCCATTCTAAAAGGACCCTAGAGAGTGCTCATCATTTTTCCACCATGTGAAGTTACAAGGTGAAGTATGCAATTCGGAATAGAACTCTCACCAGTACCCAACCATGCTGACACCCTGATCTCAAATTTTCAGCCTCCAGAACTGTAAGAAATAAATTTTTGTTTTTGATAAGCCACTCAGTCTACGGTAATTTGTGATAGCAGCCTGAAATAAGACAGGATGGTAGATTTCCATTTGAAACAGAATGGTCAGGGCAGGGCTCATTTAGCAGAGGAAAGTGGGAGAACATAAAGGTATTAGCCTCATGGATACTTGAGGGAAGAGAATTTCAGGAAAAGGAGAGAGCCGGTTTTAAAGCTAGGAATTTTTGAGAAACTCCAAGGAAGCAATTGCACTTAAAATAAAGTGAGTAGGAGGTAGAGTATTTGGAGGCGAAGTCAGAGACATAACAGCAGACAGATTTTGTATAGACTCATAAGCCATGAAAGAGATAGCCTATGTTGCTTTTACACAGAGGAATAAGAGTTATTGAAGGGTTTTGAGCAGAACAGTGTTAAGATCTGAATTAACATTTTGGAAGAATCATTTTTATGTTGAGAACAGAAAACACGGGATGAGGAGTGGTGGCAACAATGAAAAGGACCAAAATTTCCATTTCATTTATTTCCATTTTTTATGTCCATATAATCAATGTCAATCTATTCACTTTGCAATTCACTTTTTCTACTTTCTAGGTTATTTAGGTCTCAGGTTATATTTTTCTTTTACTGCAATATCTGCTGCCAGTATTGGTAACTCTAACATCCATTTTGATCATCTATTAAATAGCTAACATCAAATATCCCTAACTCGTTTTACTCCATTGATATTTATGTCACACTGCACCCTGGCCATATCCCAAATCCTGGATACACAAAGAATATCCCACCTTTCAGATAGGGAATTTGTTCTAACACCTCTCTTCTTAAGAGTTCTTATCTCATCTTCCAATATTATTACAGCTTTTGGATTATGTCACCTGAACTGACCCTGACATATGTTCCTTAATTTCACCAAGATTGTTAACATTCCCTAGCAACATGAAATTATACCTTAATATAAATTTTAGACTCAGTTATAGCAAACAAATTCTTAGTACCATCCTTGTCAATTTATTAATGTCATTTCCCTGCTTTTAATCATTTATGCAATATTTAATTTGAAGTGTTTTTTACCTTGAACTTAAGGTTCAGGTAAAAATCCATCAACGTTAATTAAAGCATGCAGTGAGATAATGAGCTTGATTTAAGTAGAGGATCATATTTTTAGATTCATTGCTGCATTTCTACTTCTTCTGTATTCCCACTACCAAAGCCAAAATGCTATTTCCAGAACGTTTTGTGTCCTGAGATAATAAAAGAGAAGTGTAAAAAGATGTGCAACATGAATTCCACTGCAGTGTTATTTATGAGACAATAGATACAAATTAAATATGCAGCAGTGGGAGACAGTAAATTATATCATGTTATATCACCTTAATGGACTATTATACAGCCACTAAAATTAACAGATATAAAACTGCATTATCTTGAAAATGACTTTGATAAAGGAAATCTAAAAATTTAATACTCTATCTCTTCAATGATTGTGAAGACTATATATGTGGCCAAAAACTGGAATGAAGTATTGAAAATAAAAATATGATTTGTTAAAGTGGTCAGTTTACTAGTGATATTTTACTATAGTTTTCATTTTTATAATATCTGGTTAACAATATTTAAGATCTCTAAGGAAATGTCTTGAATTTACATAGTCATATGATTTGGGTCAATCAAGGGATGAATATGCATATCTGAATACATAGAATGGACTAGATCCAACATGTGTATCTCCCTATCCATAAATAATATTTAGAATTTTAACCCTCATACGGAAGTCCAAATCCCATCTTCCAAAATTTTTCCTTTTGCTTCTATTATAAAGGATGCTTTTATTTTCAGATTTTCTGTTGCATTTCAACTACTGATAAACTGCAAATCATTTTTGGCATGTATCCCATGTCATATGCAGGTTTATAAAATGTTTTACACATTATCAGTAAGTTCATTCTTTTTGTCATTTCTAACAGGTGTGAAACAAATTAATTCTAACACTGTTTTCCCTTTAACTGATTAAAATTACTGTTATTTTGACAATTTTGTATACTTTTGGAATCAGCAATGCTAGATTTTGTTTACGGATTATTTATGAAGAATAGTATGAAATCTCCGTACCAGCTGCAATATATCGTTGAGCTCTCCAAAGAACACTTGCTATTATTTCTCTCTCTCTGTCTTTGTCTTTCTTTTCCCCTCTAGTTTTACATCAGGCTACAATGTTTTCTGGAGTGAAAATGATGATCATATCTGTTGTAATTCTAAAGTTTCTTCAAGTGAAAAAGGATATGTAAATCTTACATTATCTATAATTCTATCTGTATTTGGAATGAAATGTTATTAGATTAGCACTGAAAAATGATTTTTAAAAAAACATCTTTTTACTGTCTAGGAATATTTTTTTGTTCTAAACCTATATCTTCTAATATAATTTTGCAGCAAATACCCTATGTTACAAAATTTAACTTGAACATATCTCTATACTGTTCCTCTTCCTTAGTATTTTTTCCTCCAATTATTAAAGGATTTGAAACAGTGCTTATTCACATCTACTTTCTTAAAAATATTCAAGTTACTTTATACACTGCCTTTTTTGATCCAAAAAACTCAATACAAGATACTACTGTATACTATTCATATCTTTTTATATACTTAATAGACTTGCAGATGTATTGGTTTAGATTTTTGTCATCGTGATATCATCTCAATATATAAATTGTACCCACAACTTAACCATTTAAATGTACAATAATTAATTGAATCAATTATATTGGATTATTGAGTTTCAGTATGGTAGAAACCCAAGCAGGGATATATAATTTCTAAATAAAAATATTAAGTATAATAAGAAAAGTCTTCTCCTAATTTACCCATCAAAGACTGGCTTTACAAAATAAGTATAAAATTTTAATTATTTTCAAAAGGTACCTTACCTGTCAAAAATGTATTTTTGAGTAGCTTGTATGGGTAAAATTATTTCACTTTTAGTTGTAATGCATCAGAATTCTCTGGAAGCCTAATTTAATATATGAGGCTTTTCAGGAAAATCATGAGTGTTTCAAAACTACTAAGTGTCAAGCCAGATAACATAGACTCTGGAGTCTATCTTGTGAAATTCAGACTGGAGGAATGGATAGGAAAATCTTCTTAATGTTGTTTCTAAAACCCCTTCTGGGCATTCTGTCCCCTAGCTTCCTGTGGCTCCAGGCATGTCTTAATTCATTGCCGGCCATGCTGCCTAACATATGACTTTGCTACTGTGACCACAGCCGACTGGATCAAAGGAGAGCACTAGGCTCAAGGGAAGATCAACCACATGTTGATCAGTGGACTTTATAAAATTCCTTAGTAATGAATGTTTTAGCTGACAGGGAACAGGTGCCAAAATTAAACCATAAAAATCTTTCGGTGAGGAATTTGAAAGTGTTATTTTATAAAAAGCCAGTGTTTACCAGCAGCTGCTGGAGCTGAGAGACACAGGAGGAAAGGGTTATCAGAGGCTGCAGGGAGAAGGAAAGAATAAGATTAATAATACTTATATTATGAGCACAACCACTACTAGTAGTAATGTATAGAAATAACTGGTGAATAGCAAAAGGAGACTAGAGGGAGCACATAAATCGTGAAAATGATGCAGTACTAAAATGAAGAAGGAATTTTCACTATTGATACCTTAGCAAGATAATATTATCACAGGGTATAGTGGCCACTCTAGATCCTGAATTACCTCCTGGTTCCCATTATCTAGTTTATAAGAGGTATGACAGTACTGCAGTTCTGAATTTCACTTGCATGTCCTGGTCTATCTACTATTCCTGGATTCCCCCAAGGCTTGGCTGTAACAAGGAAATAAACTTTCTCCTTATTTCCTTGTATATTTTTTAACCAACTCCCTTTTTCTAATCTAAATAAGTTGACATCTAAAGAAGATTAACACAGAATTCAGCCACTCTAAGGAGAGTTAACATCTTCAAGTGTTTTTTGGTACTTAGTCAAAAGTATGACCCCAAATTTATTTCAACTAGAAGTAAATCATCACAGAGAACACAGCTGTAAGGAGGAATGCAATCTACTGCATATAACTTTACAAATAGTGCTAACCCAACCCTTTTCTCAACAAGTCAACTTTTTATAATTTAATTGTTCAGTAGAAGTGCAAATAAATATATAATTCCTCATGTTGTAGAGAATGATTGTACTTATAACTAAACAATGAAAATAATTCATAAACATCTATGATATCACTTTAAGAAAGCCATCAAGAAATGTGTGTATAAATGAAATTCTTTGATGTTAGGAATTGTCACCAGCAGTGCAAAGAAATATGTCATAAAAGATCAAGGAATTTTAAGGGGAAGATGGCGGAAGAGTACGATGCGGAGATCACCTTCCTCCCCACCGATACACCAGAAGTACATCTACACGTGGAACAACTCCTACAGAACACCTACTGAACGCTGGCAGAAGACCTCAGACCTCCCAAAAGTCAAGAAACTCCCCACGCACCTGGGTAGGGCAAAAGAAAAAAGAAACAACAGAGACAAAAGGATAGGGACGGGAACTGCACCAGTGGGAGGGAGCTGTGAAGGAGGAAAGGTATCCACACACTAGGAAGCTCCTTCGCGGGCGGAGACTGCGGGTGGCAGAGGGGGAAGCTTCGGAGCCGCGGAGGAGAGCGCAGCAACAGGGGTGCGGAAGGCAAAGCGGGGAGATTCCCGCACAGAGGGTCGGTGCCGACCGGCACTCACCAGCCCGAGAGGCTTGTCTGCTCACCCGCCGGGGCGAGTGGGGCTGGGAGCTGAGGCTCAGGCTTCGGTCGGAGCCCAGGGAGAGGACTGGGTTTGGCGGCATGAACACAGCCTGCTGGGGGTTAGTGCGCCACGGCTAGGTGGGAGGGAGTCCGGGGAAAAGTCTGGAGCTGCCGAAGAGGCAAGAGACTGTTTCTTACCTCTTTGTTTCCTGGTGCGCGAGGAGAGGGGATTAACAGCGCTGCTTAAAGGAGCTCCAGAGATGGTCGCGGGCCGCGGCTAACAGCGTGGAAGCCAGAGACGCGCATGAGACGCTAAGGCTGCTGCTGCCGCCACCAAGAAGCCTCTGTGCGAGCACAGGTGACTCTCCACACCTCCCCTCCTGGGGGCCTGTGCAGCCTGCCACTGCCAGGGTCCCGGGATCCAGGGTCAACTCCTCCACGAGAACGCACGGCGCGCCTCACGCTGGTGCAACGTCACGCCGGCCTCTGACGCAGCAGGCTCGCCCCGCACTCCGTGCCCCTCCCTCCCCCGCGGCCTGAGTGAGCCAGAGTCCCCTCAACAGCGGCTCCTTTAACCCCGTCCTGTGTTGAGCGAAGAACCGACACCCTCCGGCGACCTACACGCAGAGGCGGGGCCAAATCCAAACCTGAAACCTGGGAGCTGTGCGAACAAAGAAGAGAAAGGGAAATCTCTCCCAGCAGCCTCAGGAGCAGCGGATTAAAGCTCCACAATCAACTTGATGTACCTGCATCTGTGGAATACCTGAATAATCATCCCAAATTGAGGAGGTGGCCTTTGAGAGCAAGATTTATTATTTTTTCCCGTTTTCCTCTTTTTGTGAGTGTGTATGTATATGCTTCTATGTGAGATTTTGTCTATATAGCTTTGCTTTCACCATTTGTCCTAGTGTCCTATCTATCCGTTTTTTTTTTTTTTTACTTTTTAAAAATCTTTTTAATAATTATTTTCTTATTTTAATAACTTTATTTTTATTTTTTGATTTTTATTTTTTCTGGAACGCGGGCCTCTCACTGTTGTGGCCTCTCCCGTTGTGGAGCACAAGCTCCGGACACACAGGCTCAGTGGCCATGGCTCACGGGCCCAGCCACTCCACTGGCATGTGGGATCTTCCTGGACCGGGGCATGAACCCATGTCCCCTGCATCGGCAGGCGGACTCTCAACCAAGCGCCACCAGGGAAGCCCTAATAACTTAATTTTTTTTACCATACTTTATTTTATTTTATTTTATTTTATTTTATCCTCTTTCTTTCTTTCTACTTTTTCTCCCTTTTATTCTGAGCCGTGTGGATGAAAAGCTCTTGGTGCTGCAGCCAGGAGTCAGTGCTCTGCCTCTGAGGAGGGAGAGCCAACTTCAGGACACTGGTCCACAAGAGACCTCCCAGCTCCACACAATATCAAACGGCGAAAATATCCCAGAGCTCTCCATCTCAACACCAACACCCAGCTTCACTCAACGACCAGCAAGCTCCAGTGCTGGACACCCTATGCCAAACAACTAGCAAGACAGGAACACAACCCCACCCATTAGCAGAGAGGCTGCCTAAAATCATAAGTCCACAGACACTCCAAAACACACCACCAGATGTGAACCTGCCCACCAGAAAGACAAGATCCAGCCTCATCCACCAGAACACAGGCACTAGTCCCCTCCACCAGGAAGCCTACACAACCCACTGAACAAATTTTAGCCACTGGGGACAGACGCCAAAAACAATGGGAACCTCGAACCTGGAGCCTGCAAAAAGGAGACCCCAAACACAGTAAGATAAGCAAAATGAGAAGACAGAAAAACACACAGCAGATGAAGGAGCAAGATAAAAACCCACCAGACCTAACAAATGAAGAGGAAACAGGCAGTCTACCTGAAAAAGAATTCAGAATAATGATAGTAAAGATGACCCGAAATCTTGGAAGTAGAATGGACAAAATGCAAGAAACATTTAACAAGGACCTAGAAGAACTAAAGATGAAACAAAGTATGAAGAACAACACAATAAGTGAAAAATACTCTAGATGGGATCAAAAGCAGAATAACTGAGGCAGAAGAACGGATAACTGACCCGGAAGATAAAATAGTGGAAATAACTACTGCAGAGCAGAATAAAGAAAAAAGAATGAAAAGAACTGAGGACAGTCTCAGAGACCTCTGGGACAACAATAAACGCACCAACATTCGACTTATAGGGGTTCCAGAAGAAGAACAGAAAAAGAAAGGGACTGAGATAATATTTGAAGAGATTATAGTTGAAAACTTCCCCAATATGGGAAAGGAAATAGTTAATCAAGTCCAGGAAGCACAGAGTGCCATACAGGATAAATCCAAGGAGAAATATGCCAAGACACATATTAATCAAACTGTCAAAAATTAAATACAAAGAAAACATATTAAAAGCAGCAAGGGAAAAACAACAAATAACACACAAGGGAATCTCCATAAGGTTAACAGCTGATCTTTCAGCAGAAACTCTGCAAGTCAGAAGGGACTGGCAGGACATATTCAAAGTGATGAAGGAGAATAACCTACAACCAAGATTACTCTACCCAGCAAGGATCTCATTCAGATTTGATGGAGAAATTACAAACTTTACAGACAAGCAAAAGCTGAGAGAGTTCAGCACCACCAAACCAGCTTTACAACAAATGCTAAAGGATCTTCTCTAGGCAAGAAACACAAGAGAAGGAAAAGACCTATAATAACAAACCCAAAACAATTAAGAATATGGGAATAGGAACATACATATAGGTAATTACCTTAAATGTAAATGGACTAAATGCTCCCACCAAAAGACACAGGCTGGCTGAATGGATACAAAAACAGACCCATATATATGCTGTCTACAGGAGACCCACTTCTGACCCAGAGACACATACAGACTGAAAGTGAGCGGATGGAAAAAGATATTCCATGCAAATGGAAACCAAAAGCAAGCTGGAGTAGCAATTCTCATATCAGACAAAATAGACTTTAAAATAAAGACTATTAGAAGAGACTAAGAAGGACACTACATAATGATCAAGGGATCGAACCAAGAAGAAGATATAACAATTTAAAATATTTATGCAGCCAACATAGGAGTACCTCAATACATAAGGCAAATACTAACAGCCATAAAAGGGGAAATCGACAGTAACACATTCATAGGAGAGGACTTTAACACCCCACTTTCACCAATGGACAGATCATCCAAAATGAAAATAAATAAACACAAGCTTTAAATGATACATTAAACAAGATCGACTTAATTGATATTTATAGGACATTACATCCAAAAACAACAAAATACACATTTTTCTCAAGTGCTCTTGGAACATTCTCCAGGATAGATCATATCATGGGTCACAAATCAAGACTTGGTAAATTTAAGAAAATTGAAATTGTATCAAGTATCTTTTCCGACCACAACACTATGAGACTAGATATCAATTACAGGAAAAGATCTGTAAAAAATACAAACACATGGAGGCTAAACAATACACTACTTAATAACGAAGTGATCACTGAAGAAATCAAAGAGGATATAAAAAAAATACCTAGAAACAAATGACAATGGAGACACGACGACCCAAAACCTACGGGATGCAGCAGCAGCAGTTCTAAGAGGGAAGTTTATAGCAATACAATCCTACCTTAAGAAACAGGAAACATCTCGAATAAACAACCTAACCTTGCACCTAAAGCAATTAGAGAAAGAACAACAAAAAAAAAAACCAAAGCTAGCAGAAGGAAAGAAATCATAAAGATCAGATCAGAAATAAATGAAAAAGAAATGAAGGAAACGATAGCAAAGATCAATAAAACTAAAAGCTGGTTCTTTGACAAGATAAACAAAAATGATAAACCATTAGCCAGACTCATCAAGAAAAAAAGGGATAAGACTCAAATCAATAGAATTAGAAATGAAAAAGGAGAAGTAACAACTGACACTGTAGAAATACAAAAGATCTTGAGAAATTACTACAAGCAACTCTATGCCAATAAAATGGACAACCTGGAAGAAATGGACAAATTCTTAGAAAAGCACAGCCTGCCAAGACTGAATCAGGAAGAAATAGAAAATATGAACAGACCAATCACAAGCACTGAAATTGAAACTGTGATTAAAAATCTTCCAACAAACAAAAGCCCAGGACCAGATGGCTTCACAGGCGAATTCTACCAAACATTTAGAGAAGAGCTAATACCCATCCTTCTCAAACTCTTCCAAAATATAGCAGAGGGAGGAACACTCCCAAACTCATTCTACGAGGCCATCATCACCCTGATACGAAAACCAGACAAGGATGTCACAAAGAAAGAAAACTACAGGCCAATATTACTGATGAACATAGATGCAAAACTCCTCAACAAAATACTAGCAACAGAATCCAACAGCACATTAAAAGGATCATACACCATGATCAAGTGGGGTTTATTCCAGGAAAGCAAGGATTCTTCAATATACGCAAATCAATCAATGTGATACACCATATTAACAAATTGAAGGAGAAAAACCATATGGTCATATCAATAGATGCAGAGAAAGCTTTTGACAAAATTCAACACCCATTTATGATAAACACCCTCCAGAAAGTAGGCATAGAGGGAATTTCCTCAACATAATAAAGGCCATATATGACAAACCCACAGCCAACATTGCCCTCAATGGTGAAAAACTGAAAGCATTTCCACTAAGATCAGGAAGAAGACAAGGTTGCCCATTCTCACTACTCTTCTTCAACATAGTTTTGGAAGTTTTAGCCACAGCAATCAGAGAAGAAAAGGAAATAAAAGGAATCCAAATCGGAAAAGAAGTAAAGCTGTCACTGTTTGCAGATGACATGATACTATACATAGAGAATCCTAAAGATGCTACCAGAAAACTACTAGAGCTAATCAATGAATTCTGTAAAGTAGCAGGATACAAAAATTAATGCACAGAAATCTCTTGCATTCCTATACACTAATGAGGAAAAAACTGAAAGTGAAATCAAGAAAACACTCCCATTTACCACTGCAACAAAAAGAATAAAATATCTAGGAATAAACCTACCTAAGTAGACAAAAGACCTGTATGCAGAAAATTATAAGACACTGATGAAAGAAATTAAAGATGATACAAATAGATGCAGAGATATACCATGTTCTTGGATTGGAAGAATCAACATTGTGAAAATGACTCTACTACCCAAAGCAATCTACAGATTCAATGCAATCCTTATCAAACTACCAATGGCATTTTTCATAGAACTAGAACAAAAAAATTCACAATTTGTATGGAAACACAAAAGACCCTGAATAGCCAAAGCAATCTTGAGAACGACAAAAGGAGCTGGAGGAATCACACTCCCTGACTTCAGACTATACTACAAAGTTACAGATATCAAGACAGTATGGTACTGGCACAAAAACAGAAAGATAGATCAATGGAACAGGATAGAAATCCCAGAGATAAACCCACGCACATATGGTCACCTTATCTTTGATAAAGGAGGCAGGAATGTACAGTGGAGAAAGGACAGCCTCTTCGATAAGTGGTGCTGGGAAAACTGGACAGGTACATGTAAAAGTATGAGATTAGAACACTCCCTAACACCATGCACAAAAATAAGCTCAAAATGCATTAAAGACCTAAATGTAAGGCCAGAAACTATCAAACTCTTAGAGGAAAACATAGGCGGAACACTCTATGACATAAATCACAGCAAGATCCTTTTTGACCCACCTTCTAGAGAAATGGAAATAAAAACAAAAATAAACAAATGGGACCTAATGAAACTTCAAAGCTTTTGCACAGCAAAGGAAACCATAAACAAGACCAAAAGACAACCCTCAGAATGGGAGAAAATATTTGCACATGAAGCAACTGACAAAGGATTAATCTCCAAAATCTACAAGCAGCTCATGCAGCTCAATAACAAAGAAACAAACCACCCAATCCAAAAATGGGCAGAAGACCTAAATAGACATTTCTCCAGAGAAGATATACAGACTGCCAACAAACACATGAAGGAATGCTTAACATCATTAATCATGAGATAAATGAAAATCAAAACTACAATGAGATATCATCTCACACCAGTCAGAAGGGCCATCATCAAAAAATCTAGAAACAATAAATGCTGGAGAGGGTGTGGAGAAAAGGGAACCCTCTTGCACTGCTGGTGGGAATGTGAATTGGTACAGCCACTGTGGAGAACAGTATAGAGGTTCCTTAAAAAACTACAAATAGAACTATTATATGACCCAGCAATCCCACTACTGGGCGTATACCCTGAGAAAACCATAATTCAAACAGAGTCATGTACCAAAATGTTCATTGCAGCTCTATTTACAATAGCCCAGAGATGGAAACAACCTAAGTGTCCATCATCGGATGAATGGATAAAGAAGATGTGGCACATATATACAATGGAATATTACTCAGCCATAAAAAGAAACGAAATTGAGCTATTTGTAATGAGGTGGATGGACCTAGAGTCTGTCATACAGAGTGAAGTAAGTCAGAAAGAAAAAGACAAATACCATATGCTAACACATATATATGGAATTTAAGAAAAAAAAATGTCATGAAGAACTTAGGGGTAAGACAGGAATAAAGACACAGACCTACTAGAGAATGGACTTGAGGATATGGGGAGGGGGAAGTGTAAGCTGTGACAAAGTGAGAGAGTGGCATGGACATATATACACTACCAAACATAAAATAGATAGCTAGTGGGAAGCAGCCGCATAGCTCGGTGAGAGATCAGCTCGGTGCTTTGTGACCACCTAGAGGGGTGGGCTAGGGAGGGTCGGAGGGAGGGAGACACAAGAGGGAAGAGATATGGGAACATATGTATATGTATAACTGATTCACTTTGTTATAAAGCAGAAACTAACACACAATTGTAAAGCGATTATACTCCAATAAAGATGTAAAAAAAAAAAAAGATAAAGTTATTTTAATTTTTTTTTCTTTTTTTTTTTTCGTTACGCAGGCCTCTCACTGTTGTGGCCTCTCCCGTTGCGGAGCACAGGCTCCGGACGCACAGGCTCAGCGGCCATGGCTCACAGGCCCAGCCGCTCCACGGCACGTGGGATCTTCCCGGACCGGGGCACAAACCCGTGTCCCCTGCATCGGCAGGCAGACTCTCAACCACTGCGCCGCCAGGGAAGCCCGATAAAGTTATTTTAATACAAATAATAAAAACAAAACAAGAAAGATGATTAAAACATTTTTAAATATAATATAGTACCTAAATAAAAAAAAAAAAGTCAAGAATACTTACAGTGAATTTATAGTGTTAAAAGATAAACTGAGGCATATTAAAAATTTTAAGTGTTTTTTTTTTCTCAGCAAAAGTTGATTCATCTAATCTAGCCGATAGAAACAAGCTCCAAGGAGCTGTACAAAATGAAGACTTTATAGGCAGAAGAGAGTCAGAAGAAGTTATACTAGGCAAAAAAGCAGGTTGGTTATTACAAGGTTACTTTCTTTTAGGGGTCTATCAGGCAGATTACCTAACTAGTGCTTATCAGGTGATTCTTGATTGACTGGTTTAAGATTCCATTTCTGAGAGAGTCGAAACTAATTAAATAAGTTTGGTTGTGATGTGGAGCTTAGCATAAATGGTCCATTTGGAGCCTGTTGTCTTTTTTTTAACAATAGCCATATTTCAATTAGTAATTTCCTTATCTTTATTGTTCATCCTAAACACTAATCTATGTTTTAGGTGGGATTTTCCTCTTTTCCCATAAATATTCCTTTTCAGCTTTTCTCTTAACGAATATGCACCTTTGGGAAATCAGTGGGAATGAACAGTTCCTCTTCATATGGCATTAATAAAAATTTTAAAATATGTTACAGATATTTGGAAATAAATGTAAATAGTACTATAAAGTGAAAAGCAATAATAGGAATATTCGAAAGGTAATAGAGAAAATAAATCTTTAAAAGAGAAATTAACAAAACAGGGGAAAGACAAGCATAAAATATAGATAGAAACAATCTTTTAAAAATTTACAACAATAGGGCTTCCCTGGTGGTGCAGTGGTTAAGAATCCACCTGCCAATGCAGGGGGCACGAGTTTGAGCCCTGGTCTGGGAAGATCCCACATGCCGCAGAGCAACTAAGCTCTTGCTCCACAACTACTGAGCCCGTGCTCTAGAGCCCACGAGCCACAACTACTGAGCCCACGCACCACAACTACTGAAGCCCGCACGCCTAGAGCCCGTGCTCCACAACAAGAGAAGCCACCACAATGAAGAGTAGCCCCCGCTTGCCCCAAATAGAGAAAGCCCGCCCACAGCAACAAAGACCCAACGCAGCCAAAATAAAAAAAAAAAATTTTTTAGTTTACAACAATTAGTGTTCTAGAATTCAAGTAAAAAATAAGGAAAAAAAGTCCAAAAATATAGGCTGATATATGTGTATGTATAACTGAATCACTTTGCTGTACATCTGAAACTAATACAACATTGTAAATCAACTATACTTCAATTTTTAAAAATTAAAATTAAAAAATATATATAAGCTGAAACTAAGATACAATCAAGAACTAACTATGAATATAATTAAAGTATCTTCTCAAACCTTTAGTAAGATATTTATGAGAGGGGCCTCTCTGTAAGTGTACATGGTTTTGACTGTATTTTGATTCATATTATTAATTTTAAAACATAAAATAAATACAGCTCTAAGAAATTCCCTTGTATCAATTTGATAACTTTTTTCTATTTTCTCTATGAGTTTCTTTGGAATTCTAATAGGAGGATACTGAGACTGCTGAAAAGAACCTCTATAATTCTTATTTATCTATGTTACTCTTCATCTCTTTGGGTTTTTGTTCTGCTCTCTGTGTCATTTCTAATATTCCAATATTTTTATTGCTTACCTAATAATTTCTGCAATTATATTTGTAATTTGATTAATTATTTATTATTGAATCATTCCTGTGACTCTTCATTTCACTTCAACACTTAGAGGCCATTGTAGGGCTGTTAATTGACCTAATTTCAATAATTTTGTGTCACAGGGAATAGGGAGGCCTGATAAGGAGGAGAGAGATGGGGGAACTGCCAATTAGCGGAGTGGTCAGAACACATACAACATTTACTGATTAAGTTCACCATATTATATGGGCATAGTTTGTGATGCTCCAAAACAATTACAATAGTAACATCAAAGATCACTGATCACAGGTCACCATAACAAATATAATCATAATGAAAATATTTAAACTATTGCAAGAATTACCAAAAGTGACACAGAAACATGAAGTGAGCATATGCTGTTGGAAAAATGGCACCAATAGACTTGCTGTGTGTAGGGTTGCCACAAACTTCAATGTATAAAGAACACAGTAAAATAAGGTATGCCTATATGTGATAAAATATTTATGAAATTATGCAAAACAACTAAATAATAATCAACAGACCTATACCATAATCCCCTTTAACAATCAAAAAAATCAGTCTGCAATAAAGTATATACTCTTCTGTCCATCCTGCATGTTCAAATGTAAAAAATATTCTGAATGTTTTTATATTCCCATACATTTCTTATTATCTTACATTTTCATGTATCATGAAAAAATAATCTTATTGAATATGCTGAATATTTTCTATAAATGGTATCATATATCTATATTCTTTTTGCTTTTACCATTCAATATTATACTTTCCAGTATCATGCATATGGATGTAGGTTAATCTTGTTCATTCATATTCATTGCTAATGGTACTAATTTGCTTAGATAGATGACCATTTAGTTATCCACTTTTGTTTTAATAGGTTATTACCCCCTTTTTTCTCTTTTAAAATAATGCTGCTATGAACATGAACATTGGTATATGTCCCCCTGTGTTATGAGAAAGAACTTCTCAAGGATATAAGGACTAAGGTGTGGAAATGATGAATCATGTGCCATGCACTTTCTCAATTTAGATATTGATCTCCAGATTGGTTTCATCAAGGCACATTTATCCTCCATTTCCAGCAACATAAGAGTTCCCTTTCTCTACATCCTTCTTAATTTCACACACATATAAAGAATATATATAAAGAAGTCTCTTTATATCCCTAAAAGATAATTTTGGAATGGAATCTGAGACATGTAAGACTGTATCATCTGAGACAGGCAAGTTTTTGTGTCATCTGTTTGCTGGCAGCTTGATTTGTCTTGGTTCACCTTAGTAAACTTTGGGTGTCCTAGCTTGCTGCAAGGTGTGCGCGTCCCAACTATCCAACTTGTGTGCCCCAAAGAAATATCTCCTTTTCCCCAAAGGTCTGGTAAGGCAATAATCTTTAAGTCACAGGATTTGGAAATCACCTGAATGTTCCTTTAACTTCAGTAGCAGCTTACTAATGTGATGTGCTTCATATCTGCTCATTTAAGAAGAAGGCATACAAATGGCCAGAAGACACATGAAAGAATGCTCAACATCACTAATCATCAGGGTATTGCAAATCAAAAGCATAAGGCATACCACCTCACACCTGTCAGAATGGATATCATTAAAAAGAGACATTAAATAACAAGTGTTGGTGAGGATGAAAGGGAACCCTCATGCACCGTTGGGAGTATTGTAAATTGGTGCAGTCACTGGGGAAGCAGTATGGAGTTTTCTCAAAACATTAAAAATAAAACTACCATATGATCCAGCAATTTCACTTCTGGGTATTTACCCAATGAAAACAAAAACACAAATTTGAAATCTGAAAAATCCATTGTTCACTGCAACATTATTTACAATAGCCAAGATATGGAAGCAACCTACATGTCCATTGATAGATGAATGGATACAGAAGAAGTACACACACACACACACACACACACACACACACACACACACTGGAATATTACTCAGCCATTAAAAATGAAATCTTGCCATTTTCCACAACATGAATGGATCTAGAAGGTATTATGCTAAATAAGAGAGAAAGATAAATCCCACATGATCTCGCTTATATGTGGAATATAATAAAACAAAACAAGCAAAAAACAAAACAAAACAACAGACTCATAGACACAGAGAGCAGATGAGTGGTAGCAGAAGGGGGTGGGTGAGAGGGTGAGTGAAATAGGTGAAGGAGATCAAAAGATACAAACCTTCAGCTATATAATAAGTCACAGGGGTGTAATAAACAGTGTCACAAATATAGTCAATAATAATATAATAATTTTGTATGGGGACAGATGGTTACTAGACTAATTGTGCATCATGATGTGTGTAAATGTCAAGTAATTATGTAGTACACCTGATACTATCATAATAGTGTATATCAACCATATTTCAATCAAAAATAGAGAAGAAATTTAAAACGATACACTCTCCCAGCTCCCCCCCCCAAAAAAATTAAAAGAATAGAAAAAGAAGAAAGAAAAGCAAAGAATGCAAGCTAATTAGGAGCTCTGGTTACATGGGTGTGGTCTGACATACATCACCTACAGAAATGCCAAAATGAAGAAGTCTTTACTCTGCTTTAATACTCACAGTGTCTTCTTTAGGTGTCTTCCAGAAATTTTATTTAGTCAGCATTGAGAAAAACCTCCCTAATTTTGACTGGGATGTAAACAAACTGGCTTCTGCATGTTCTGTACATGCGATGAGAGTGTATTACCTAAAATCACAAGTACATACCTGTAAACAATGCTTTGCTGTCACTATGAGATTTTATCCCACAAGTTCTATCTGTCTAAAAAAACCATGCATCTAGGATGCTACAAGGAATGTTGGGTCCACCCTGGCTCAGCCCCTCTATGTATACTTTTAACTTCCCTGTCCTCTGTTTTTCTTCACCAGTTATCATTTCCCAAACCCACTTCAGTTCTTCAGAAATCTCTTGAAAGAGCATTTATTTTCCTGCTTGTTCAAATTTCTCATTCTCTTCAGATTTGTGGGTATTAATTTATTTTAAAAAATTTTACTATCAATTAAATGGAACTATGGGAGGGAGAAAGTAGATAAGCCCATACATGATGTCCAGCATCTTAAATTAAAAATTCCTGCTAACTAGTTGTTTACAAGTCTTTTTTTAAAATTAATTTTTATTGAAGTATAGTTGGTTTACAATGTTGTATTAGTTTCTGTTGTATAGCAAAGTGAATCAATTATGCATATACATATATCCACTCTTTTTTAGATCCTTTTCCCATATAAGAAAATACTCTCTCATTACAGAGTATTAAGTAGAGTTCCCTGTGCTATACAGTAGGTTCTTATTAGTTATCTATTTTATATACAGTAGTACGTATATGTCAATCCGAATCTCCTAATTCATCCCTCCTCCCCTTTCCCCTGGTAACCATAAATTTGTTTTCTACATCTGTGACTCTATTTCTGTTTTGCAAATAAGTTTATTTGTACCATTTTTTTTTAGATTCCACATATAAGCGATATCGTATGATATTTGTCTTTCTCCGTCTGACTTACTTCTTAATATTTTCTTAAAGGTGAAAGGCAGTATTAATAAATAGTGTGGATTCTAGTAATTTAGTTAGTTAATCCCCTTCTAATAGATAGCTACTTTTTAGATTCGTGCAGGACTGTAGGCCTGGTATTATCAGATTTCATGATTTTTAGAAATATATCAGTCATCAGAATTTTTAAATCAGACCTCCTACTTTCTTAATGAGGGCATGATTTTTGTTAGCACTGTGTGAGCTGAACATGTCTGCAACAAGTATCCAGAGGGCATGATGCCAGTGCATCATATTTCTCTTAGATCTATTATGAAGTTAATTATTTTTAAAAATCCTGACAACTAGTTAATTAGTTTCCAAATTTACAAATGAATAAACTGAGATGGTCTAATATTAATTAGTCTGCCAGATGCTACAGAGAGAACTAGAATTTTGGTCTAAGTCCAGGTTGTCTGACATCAAACTCATCATACTCTGAAGAACAGTGTACATAGGTGCTAAGTAGGTAATAAATAAAAGAAACCATACAGTTACCTCACGAAATGTAAATCTTATCTAAATTACTTTTGAAAATGCTACCTATGTTTTAAAAATATCTTTCGATTCAGGGGCTTTTGAAGATTACCTCATTTTCTTCATCATCAAACTGGAAAGAAGGAGCCAATAGTAACTTCCTTCAGTCTTAACCTCCTGCTCATTTCTCAGGGTCTCGCAAACTGATTTCAGCTCCACCCACTATATATTCCAAAGAAGACAAGAGTTGACATTTTAAGGGGTGTTTTATTTTTATATGCAGCAGGTGGGAATTATTTCTCACTAGACACTTCATAAATGTGTTTAATAATGAATGCACTGCTTGGCAAGTGAAATTGTGTTAGTGTTATGTGTCACCTCCTCCTATACGTGGGGTTTAATAAGTTATGCTCAACAAACCAAGAACAATTTGAAATACACAGCTGCAGATAGTCTGTGTGACTCCCAAGAGACATCGTTAGTAACATTTTTGCTGCTAACGTTCCGTGGTATTAATGTTTTGTTCTTTGATTGTGTAAGATATAAAAGTCATGTTTCTATTTTTCTTTAAAATTTTTGAATTTTTGATCAATACATGGTGCATTTATTCATTTTATATGTTCAAAAATGAATAAACCTTATTCATTTTATAGGTTCCAAATACTTCAAATAATTATGTTACCAGATAATTAGAAATTATTTTATTAATTTATCAAATATGCCTATTATATATATATTTGTGTGTATATACATGTATGTATGTACATGTGTAATTTAAAATACATGCAGTTTTCTTACTAAACATATAGAAAATTAATCTATGAAGTCATGACTTGATTAAATAGGCTTGATCTAATCACCACCTATACTGGTTACACTGACATCCAGGCCTCCATCATTTCTCTCCAGGACGGCTGTCCAGGAACTCCTAATAATCTCTTTAGTCCAGTTTTACCCTCTTCCCTACTTATGTATTCATTTTTCATACAGAAGAGTTTTTAAAACATAACACATCTTTTCCTGCCACTGCTTACACTACTTCAATAACTTTCATCAAGCTTAACATAAAAATACATAGCCCCATATTCACCTACCTGGCCCTACATAAATCTTGCACTAACTTTCTTCTCCAGCTCATATCTGAACTTTCTCCCTTTCCTCATTACATTCCAGCCACAGTGATGGTATTGTCATCCATCCAAAACTCCACCTTAGGGCTTTGCCACTTTCCCAAACATGGCATCCTATTTGTAGCTTATACAAAACTGATTTTTTAAAATTATATATTCTGAACTTTCATACTCATACTGTTTTTTCTTTTAATTTTTTATGGAGTTATCCATATTACAGAAAAGCACACAAGCCCGAGTGCACAGCTCAGCTAACTTACAAAGTGAACACATCCATTTAACCACCACTTGAATCAAGATAGTGGATACCACAAACACTGTAGAAGTCTCCATTATTCTCTGTCCCAGTCACATCTTCCTAAAGATAAACAGTGTTCTGACCTTTATTTCCATATGTTAGATTTCCCTATTTTAACTTCATATCAGTGAATTATACATCACGTATTATTTTGTGACTGACATTTCTTACACTGTTTTATGTATTATTATGTCTGATTTCTTTTTTGTTGTGGCAAATAAACATATATTGAGAAATCTACCTCTTAAACAAATTGTTAAGTGTATATACAGTATTGTTAACTACATGCACATTGCTGTGAAACAAATCTCTAGAAATTGTTTCCGTCTTGCATGAAAAAAAAGCTCACTCTCCCCCAAAACCTGGACACCACCTTTCTTTCTTCTTCTAAGAGTTTGACTACTTTAGATACCTCATTTAAGTGGAATCTTCCAGTGTTTGTCCTTCTGTGATGGCCTTATTTCACTTAGCAAAATGTCCTCAAGGTTCATCCATGTTACCACATATGGCAGGATTTCCTTTTTTATAAAGGTTGAATAATATTCTATTGTATGTATATATACTGCATTTTCTTTATCCATTCATCTATGGATGAACATTAGGTTGTTCCCACCTCTTGGTTATTGAATAATGCTGCAATGAACATGAGAGGGCAACTATCTCTTCCAGATTCTGATTTTAATTCTTTTGGATAAATATTCAGAACTGAGATTGGCAGATCATAAGGTAGTTCTATTTCTAATGTTTTGTAGTTCTTTTTTCCCCCCCCTTTTTAAATTAATTAATTTTATTTTTGGCTGTATTGGGTCTTTGTTGCTGTGCGCAGGCTTTCTCTAGTTGCAGCGAGCGGGGGCTACTCTTCGTTGCGGTGCGCTGGCCTCTCATTGTGGTGGCTTCTCTTGTTGCGGAGCACGGGCTCTAGGCACGCAGGTTCAGTAGTTGTGGCTTGCGGGCTCTAGAGTGTAGGCTCAGTAGTTGTGGCTCGCGGGCTTAGTTGCTCCGCAGCATGTAGGATCTTCCCGGACCGGGGATCGAACCCACGTCCCCTCCATAGGGACCAGGGAAGTCCCTATTTCTAATGTTTTGGATGAATTTCCATACTGTTTTCCACAGTGAATGCGCCTTTTTACATTCCCATCAACGGTGCAGAAGGTTTCCAATTTCTTTAAATCCTCACCAGCACTTATTTCCTGGTTTTAGGAGAATTTTTTTTTTTTTTTTTTTTTTGGTTTTGGTTTTTCAGTTTTGATAACGGCCATGCTAACAGGTGTGAGGTGACATTTCATTGTGATTTTGATTTGCATTTCTCTGATGATTACTGATGTTGAGCATCTTTTCATGTACCTGAGATCTGTGTATCTTTTTGGAGAAATGCTTATTCAACTCTTTAGCCTATTTTTAAATCAGGTTATTTTTATAGTAACTATTAAAAGTATGGTTTGCGAATAATTTCTCTCATTCCATAGGTTGCCTTTAACTCTACTGATTGGTTTTTTGGGTTTTTTTTTGCGGTACGCGGGCCTCTCACCGTCGCGGCCTCTCCCGTTGAGGAGCACAGGCTCCGGACGCGCAGGCCCAGCGGCCATGGCTCACGGGCCCAGCAGCTCCACGGCATGCGGGATCCTCCCGGACCGGGGCACGAACCCACGTCCCCTGCATCGGCAGGCGGACTCCCAACCACTGCGCCACCAGGGAAGCCCTGGGGTTTTGTTTGTTTGTTTGTTTGTTGTTGTGGAGAAGCTTTATAGTTTGATGTAGTCAACGTAGGCAATGATTTTTTGGATACGATACCAAAAGTACAAGTTATAAAAGCAAAAATAGACAAGTGGGACTACATCAATGCCAAATTTATTTGGATTTTGAGTCACTAGATCTGTAAATTGCTAGTATTCTTGGTTCTCCACTAACAGAAAGCAGAAGTTAAATTCCAAAAGAGGGATGTATGTATGTGTGTATTTGTGTGTGGCGGTTTGTGTGCCCATATTTGTTTACATGGTTGCCTGTTGTTGGATAGAGGGAAAGGAAGGCTAAGGAAAGAGAATCATTTCACAAGGAAAAACAATAAGTTACTTTCTGATGAAAAATTGTATACAAAATGTTGGAATTATAAACGAAGGGTGCTTATAGAAGGAAAGAATTTTTGATCTTCTATTTTATTGCTAGAGCTAAGGACAGCACTGGAAATGTTAAAATGTTTAACTGCATCAGCAAAGATGCTCCCCCTCCTTCTCCAGGTGTTTGTGATCCACAAAGTGAAATGGGGATACATTAAGTAACTAAGAGTAAATGAGCCTGAAAGTAGCCTAAAAGAAAGGGCAGGTTAAACAAAACAAAAAAAGCTAAGCAGAGAAAATATGAAGGATTATGCATCAGAGCAAAATACAGCAAATGCTAATGGACACTCTAATATGGAAATATTCCTCAACTGAACTAGTACCATGTCATGGAGGAAAATCAATAAAAATGACGAAAGAATGTGGTGCCTTGTGGAGCTTTAGGATAAGGATTTGTTGTACTCTTAGCATTTATTAGCTTGAAGATCTTGAGCAAACTTAAATGACCTGAGCTTCACTTTCATCATTTGTAACATAGAAATGCCTACTTCATTTAGGATTATTATAGGGATCTTGAGATAACATATTCTAAAATGTTAAGTAACACAAGGCACACAATGATAATGGTAGTGTTCTAAACAAGAAAACATGATTCTAATCATTGTAATCAGAAAGCTTTGCCACCTCCTTCAGGCCATCAATATTTCTGTATACTTCATATATCAACTTAAATTCCATCAATGTATATATTTGGAATAATGGGAATATGTAGTTGCAAATACCCTTTATAACTGTTAAGTTAATCTCTACTAATGTGATGTAGAGTGTCCAATATATGCTCCTAGTCTGATGACATTACAACAATCTTTGATAGTTCCTCCTTTGTAAAATGAGAGGTTTTGAGATAAGTGATCCAGTTAAAACATTGTAAGGCTTTATAATATTTAAAAATTCAAAGCACTTCAGAGTTTAATTGAAGTTTTGGAATAAAGCAAAATAAATTCATGTTAAAAATTTTAATGTATCACTTAATATTATCCATTTTGCCATGTCAAAGTTAGTTGAGTAACTTCTGTAATCAAATTTCACCCAAAAAGTTAACTTCTATGCTAATTTATTCTTAACATCTCACCTATTCTACAAATAGTCTCTGTCATTTAAAGGCTCTTTTTTTCACTAGGATTACTGGTACTACTATGGCATGTATAATCACTATCATAGTTTAAAAATAATATAAGCAATTCCTTCATTATCATTCTCATCACTTTAAAACAAACTCAAGAGGAAGAGATATGGGGACATATGTATATGTATAACTGATTCACTTTTTTATAAAGCAGAAACTAACACACCATTGTAAAGCAATTATACTCCAATAAAGATGTTAAAAAAAAAACTCATTATCTAGAAATATCATATTCATTTTGAAGCCCTTGATTTTCCCTATTCATTCATAAGCTCAGTTGGTATACTATCCTTCTTTGATTCAAAAAATTCTTCTGCTTATAATTTGCCATTCTACTCATTCAATTCAAGCTGTGATTTTTTTAAAATAGGCTTCACTTTTTAAGTTTATAACATTTGGTGTTTCCTTTCTGCCTTTTGCATTAATTCTAAATCTCAAAGTCCATTATTTGCCAATATTTCCTAGTTGATGTCCTCATGGTAACTGCATGAATTTTCATACTCTTGATTGGTATTGAAAATTTTCTTTACTTCTTCTAATAATACATCTAAGTGAAGAAGTCTTGTCTCTTCTAAAATTAAAGGAAAAAACTATAACCAAATGTTTAATATTAGTTAACTGTACACTGAAAAGAACAACAGGTATCTGTCACCAAGAACAATTTCATGATGCCATTGAAATCAGAATACTCAGAATATTATGTTAATGTTACTTAAACAAATAAAAACTTTTATATGGCACAGTATTATTCTTGTTTTAAATTTTCAAAATGTTTTCTAGCGCTCTAGTGTTTTGTATTAATAGAAAAATGTTTGGGGTTTTTAATATAAGCTTTATTTTTGTTTCCTAGGCCTGCCATAACAAATAACCACAAACTGGCTGGCTTAAAACAACAAAAATTTATTCTTTCACAGTTCTGGAGGGTAGGAGTCTGGAATCAAAGTGTTAGCAAGGGCTTCCCTGGTGGCGCAGTGGTTGAGAGTCCGCCTGCCGATGCAGGGGACATGAGCTCGTGCCCCGGTCCGGGAGGATCCCACAGGCTGCGGAGTGGCTGGGCCTGTGAAACATGGCCGCTGAGCCTGCGCGTCCGGGGCCTGTGCTCCGCAACGGGAGAGGCCGTGGCGGTGAGAGGCCCACGTACCGCAAAAAAAAAAAAAAAAAAGTGTTAGCAAGATTGGTTCCTCTGGAGGTTCTGAGGGAGAATCTTTTCCACACCTCTCTTCTAGTTTCTAGTGGTTGCTGGGAATCCAAGGTATTCCTCGGCTTGACTCTACTCTCTGCCTCCATCATCACAAGGTGTTCTCTCTGTGTGTATTGTCTGTGTCTTCCTATGGTCTGTTTAGTAAGGACACCAGTCCTTATTAAAAGTCAATTGATTTAGGGCCCACCCTGATCCAGTATGACCTCATCTTAACTAATTACATCTGCAATGACTCTATTTCCAAATAAGACCATATTCTGAGGTTGCCATAAATATGAACTTTGTGGGAGAGGGTACTATTCAACTTGGTACACAGCTGGAATATAAAAGAAGTTATAAGACTGTGTTAAGTATGAAACATTTGATTCTTAAAATTATGATTTCCTATGAGATCAATAATAAAATGCAATAACAAAGCAATTTTTCTGAAAATATTTAATATAGTTATAAGCCAATTTTGTATCATTTTCACTTATGAGGGATATAGTCTCTGATTTACAGGCTCACATGTCTTGGAGATAACATTCTAAATATGTTTATTCTCTACCTAAAAATTCTATTATACTGATATTTCTAGGGTACAAAAATATGAATTTCCAGACTTTGGCAGTTCCTGTGGCAATCATTGAGAGACAGTGTACTATATATTGTGACAAGACTTTTATACATATTGCCAATATATATTTAGCATGTTATTGAAGAAGTTCCTACCTCATTCATAGTCTCATGTAAATAAGTACTACTATACAGTTGTTAATAATTTATCCTTAGTGATATTGAGAATATAGTCTATAACTAAAATCTAAGCTCCAGGATTTAATAAAACAGATCAAAACTGTCTCATTTACTCCTGGATCCCTGGCATATAGATTGCCTCTAGCCCACAGTGAGCTCAGGAAAGAGTATAATGAAAGAATGAATATCTTAGTAAGATAGGTCCTTAATTGATGGAGATTAAGAAACCTAATATTTAGTGTTTTATTCTTCACTTCTTAAGGAAATTCCTAAACATCCTAATTTCCAAATATATAGTTGTCTACTAATGCTTCATTTTTCTTTAGATGCCAAAATGTTTTTTTAAGGATAAAGATATAATTGTAATGGATGCATCTAAACTAATTGGTGATATTTTCAATTTTCACCAAGTAAAAACTTCTTCCCTGGTTTGAGTAACTATTGTTTTCTTATTGAAACAGGTGCCATCCATCTCCACAGTGTGATCAAGTCACTAAAACACCTGTCTGGTTTTCACTGAACTTTACAGGATGTGAAAATAGAGGGAAAATCTAGAAATATTTCTGAGGATTTTTAAATAGTCAGCTGCTTTTATATTTTATTAGCAAGCACATAAATATTCAAAGAGCAATCCCAAAAGAGGAGAATTAAAAGATATCTAATATTAGATTGCTCCTGAATTCTTGTTAAGGAGAATCTTAGAATTTAATACTTAAGTGGCAAATGTATAAAATTTTATTTTATTACTCATAAGCATTATTGAAAGTATTAACTTTAATCTACCAGCGATTGATATTTCTGAAGACTTTTTATCAATCTACCATAAACACAATTACATTAATTCAATATCGTTATGTGTTTGGTAGAGCATTTGGCCATGAGATAATTCTAAATGATTTATTTATAACTGTTTCCCCAAATTTAATTCTCATTAAGGAAGTTTTCATTAAGATATTTTCATTAAGTTAGATGCCGTGTTGATTAACTAATCACTGAAAGAAGAAAAGAAATGTGGAATTTTTTTCTTGAGATATTTAATAGAAATACAATATTTTCTACATGGTAAAAAAATGAATCTAATGCATATATATCTTTTATAAATCTATATATTTAAATGTAAACAATGAGATCATCTCAATTATTAAAGTACTAAATATATAGGTTTTTATAAATATTAAATATTTAATTTATTAAACATATAGATTTAATAATCACAAAGTGAATGGTAGAGAATTAAATTATCTTAATTACTAAACCAGTCATTTATTAAACCATTGGTTTAAACTATAATTAAAAGCGTTCTTATGTGTTATTTACCAATGGTTTGAGAAAACATGGTCAACCACTAGAAATTTTCATTAAAATGTTTTAGCTTTTGTTTTAGTAGGAAAAGAAAAATTATTAACAGATTCTTAGGTGAACTCTGTATAAGGAAAATCATTTCAAATGGCTTAAACAATAAAAATGTTTTACATCTCAAGTAACTAGAAATCGAGGTAATCAACCAATGATATCATCAAAGACCTATGTTCCTTTCATTTCCCTGCTGTTCTATCTTCTCTGTTATCCTAAGGCTAGTAACCCTTATGGTAGCAAGATGAGTGCATGTGAAAGTTTTTTTGTTCTGTTTTGTTTTGCTTTTCTGTTTACATGTAATGGGAATGAAGAGCAAAGAGAGAAATAAACAAAAGAACTGTAAATTCTTCCCTTCAAATTTAATGGGCCAAGTTCAGTCACATGACCATTTCTGGAGTAACACCAGCTGTCAGGAGAATGATCTAAACTGATTGGCTTAAATTTATCAAGATACCTTCCTACTTGAACTTGCAGAGTTGGAGATAAAGTGGAACCCTTTAAAAAATAAGTTTTGTTTGGAAGAAATAAGCTAATATGGAATAAGATACATATATGTGTGTGTGTGTGTGTGTGTATATATACATATATATATATAGAGAGAGAGAGAGAGAGAGAGAAAGAGGAAAGCAGGCAACCAACATTATCTGAAGTATCTGCTAATGATACTTTTCAGTTTCACCTAATGTCTACACTATGTCAGCAATAGTTAGCAAAAATTAAACAAACTTGTATATTAAGAGTGCACTTTATACAAATATGTCATAACCCAATGAAATATACTTAGTATTCTTTTTTACTTTTTAACCAAACTCTGTACTTTCCAATGTTTCCAAGACCATGGAAACATTTAGGTCTTTAGCTGACTTAGGGATGTTCAGTCTTGGAGTCTTCTATAATCACTCTATTTTAAGACCATTACCATCTACCTCTGACTTTGTTCTGTTTCAAAGGTGTGGGATTCTGGTTTTCATCCTCTGATAGGTGCTTCATCCATTCTCCCACTCCTGTTTACACTACTCCAATGAGTCCTGATGACATTAAATTGATTGTTAAAGATGGAGATTATAAAAAATGATCATAATTTTAATTGTCTTTCCCAGACAAACTTGGAAAAAATCATATTTAACTATAGATCTATATGTTAATTCTATTCCATCAGATACTAAAATATAAAGTTTACATTTTGAACACTTGGCAATGGACATCCTAATTGGCATCAAGAGGGAAAAAAAAAAGTACTGTAAGGGAACAAAGAATACTTTTTTTATGTATAATAGCTATCTGGAATTACTTTCACAGCTATTTCAATATACTTTCAATAAAATAATTAGAACACAACATCTATATCATCTTAATTTAATATCAAAATAACACTAAGAGCTGTCAAAACTAGGCTCATTAGTCAAAGCTTCTTATCCCTAATATAGTCATAACTCTTCAGTAGTTCAGTATTTCTGTGACTAAAGCTTAAAATACAAATATTGCCACTGAATTATTAAATGTTTTCAGCTTTGTTGCAGTACAACTGACATACAACATACTGAACATATTTAATGTGCACAATTTAATGAATTTTTGACATATGTATATACCTTTGAAATTATTACCACATCAAGATAATGAACTCCACCACCCCAAAGTTTCCTCTTTCTCTTTTTAAATTCCACCCACTTCCTCTCCCCAGCTGTCCCATCTCCAGGCAAACTCTATACTTTTGTTTGCATTTTCTAGAATTTTATGTAAAGAAACCATAGAGAATGTTTTGCTTTTTTTTCATTCAAGATAAGTACTTCAAGGTTCACCCATATTAATGTATGTTTAAATAGTTCATTCCCTCTTATGGATGAGTACTATGCCATTGTATAGCTAAATAACAAATTTTCATTCACGTGTTGAGATTTTGGGTTTTAGCAGTTTGGGCTTTAGAAATAAAGTGCTATGAACATTTGTGTACAAGTCTTTACATGGATAGATCTTTTTATTTCCCTTAGGTAAATATCTAGGGGTGGGAGGTTGGGTTATAGGATAGAAACTATCTCAAATCGCAAAACTATTTCCAAATGTATCATTTTATAGTACCCGAGGAGTGCAATACACAGGAGAGATACAGTTACTTCACCTCAATTCCAATATTTGGTATTTTTCAATCCTTTTCATTTTTTGCCATTCCGGTGGGAGTGTAGTGATATGCCTTTATAAGTTTAATTGTATTTTCCTAAAGGCAGGTATTTTTTCATGTGCTTATTTATTGTTCCTATAAATTCTTTGAGAAAGTGTTCAAACAATTTGGCCATTTTTAATAGAGTTCTTTGTCTTCTTGTAATTGAGTGGTAAGTGTTCTTTATATTTTCTAGATGTAAACCCTTGGTCTGCCATATGTTTGCACATATTTTCTCCCAGGCAATGGCTTACATTTTCATTTTTGTAGAAATGCCATTTTGCAATCAAAAGTTTTTAATTTAGGGGCTTCCCTGGTGGTGCAGTGGTTGAGAGTCCGCCTGCCGATGCAGGGGACACGGGTTTGTGCCCCGGTCTGGGAAGATCCCACATGCCGCGGAGCAGCTGGGCCCATGAGCCATGGCCGTGGAGCCTGCGCATCCGGAGCCTGTGCTCCGCAATGGGAGAGGCCACAACAGTGAGGGGCCCGCGTACCGAAAAAAAAAAAAAAAAGTTTTTAATTTAAATGAAGTACAATTTTAAAAACGTTTCTTTTACAGTTCATACAAGTCATATCCTAATTAGGAAATATTTTCCTAACCAAAAATTACTAGTTTTTTTTGTAAAACTTTATAGTTTTACATTGAAGTTTATGATGTATTTTGAGTGATTTTTTTGTGTATGACATGAGGTAACCTTTAAAGTTCTGGTTTTGTTTTTTGTGTTTATTTTCCGGGGGTGGGTGGTGTTGCATATGTCTATACAATTTTTCCAGCACAAATTTTTGAAAAAACATATCATTTCCCCCATTAAATTATCTTAACACCTTTATCAAAAATTAATGATCATTTATATATGCTTCTATTTCTGGACTCTCTATTATGTCCCATTGTTTGTCCATCTTTATGGTTGTATTATACTGTCTTGATTACTATAGTTTTATAATATCTTGAAATCTTCTAATTTTCTTCTTAGAGTTCAAATATGCTTTAGCTATTCGAGGTCCTATACATATCTCTATACTTCTTAAAATCAGATTGTCATTTTCTACAAAAACACTTCTAGAAACTGGATTGGGATTATGGTGAATCTCTGGATCAACTATAACCTCTTCTTTTATTTAATTATTTATTTATTTTTGGCTGCACCCCACACTCCCACAGCTTGCCAGATCTTAGTTCCTCAAGCAGATAGAACCCCGGCCCATGGCAATGAAAGCACCAAGTCCTAACCACGGGACCACCACAGAATTCCCAAGTGTGACCTTTTCATTATCGAGTCTTCCAATACAGGAGCAAGGTATATTTCTATAGTCATTTAGGTATTATTAAATTTCTTTTAGCAATGCACAGGTCCTGCACCACTTCTGTTCAATTTACCCCTAAATATTTAATGTACTTAATGCTATTTTAAATATTATTATTTTTAATATGAATTTCTGTTCATTGCTGTTACATAGACATTCAGTTGATTTTTGTATATTGGCCTTGTAGCTGGCAAATTTGCTGAATTCATTTATTACTTGTAGTAATTTTTTGATAGCTTCCATATGGATGTCTTATATACTTGATCATGTAATTTTCAAATAATTGCAGTTTTGCCTTCTTTTCTCTGAACTGAATGTTTTGTTTTGTTTTTTTTGCCTTATGGTACTGCCTAGAACACTTAGTACAATGTTTATAGAAGTTTTGAGAGACAACATATTTGCCTTGTTCTTGGTCTTACAGGGAAAGCCTTCAGACTTTCACCATTAAGTATGACGTTAATTGTAAGTTTCTCACAGACACCTTGTATAAGTTTGAGGAAGTTCTTTTCTATTTGTAACTTGCCAGAAGTTTTTATCAGGATAGGATGTTAGATTTTGTCATATGCTTTTTAAGTCTACTGAGATGGTTATAAAATTTGTTTAGTTGTCTGTTTCTCATTTTTAAACTGTTAATGTGGTAAATTACATTGATTGACTTTGGAATGTAAAACCAACATTTCATTCCTGGGAGAGACTCCATAATGTCAATAATTTATTATTTTAAAATACTGTTGAGTTTAATTTGGTAATTTTTTATGAATTTGCATATATGTTTATGAGGAATATTGTTCTATAGTTTTATTTTCTTAATATTTTTGGGCTCTCACTCTCTTTTTTTTTTTTTTCAGTATCAGGGTAATGCTAACCTCATAGAATGAATTAGGAAATGGTGTCTCCTCTGTGTACAATTAGTATTATTTCTTCCTGAAATATCTTCTACAATTCGATTAGGACATCTTGGTCTGGGATTTTTTCGGTGGGAAAACTTCTAACTAAAAATCAGTTTTCTTAATAGATGTAGAGCCATTCAGATTACTTATTTCTTCTTGAAGTTTGACAATTTTTATTTTTATAGCGATTTGCTTATTTGTGATATGTTTTAGAATTTATTATAATAAAATTGTTCATAATACTCCCTCATTATCATTTGAGCATCTTTAGAATCTGTAGTGATGTCACCTCTCTCATTCATATAATTTGTAATTTACGTCCTCTTTTTTCTTTTTCTCAGTAGTCTGGCAATAGGTTCATCAATTTTATTAATCTCAAAGAATCAACTTTTAATTTTATTGGTTTTCTCCATTGTTTTTGTTCTTCTGCTTCACAGATTTCTTCTCTTATTTTTAATATTTCTTCTACTAACTTTGGACTTAGTGGATTTTCCTCTGATCATTTAAGAAGGTAACTAAGTTAAATGATTTAGAGACCATTCTTACTCTCTCAGTACTACTTAATTGAATCTCACAATTTTTTTTGTTGTGTTTTTTAATTAATTCAATGCCAAATACTAATTTTTCTTGTAATTTCTTCTTTGATCCACTGGGTTTTTCTTAATGTGTGCTATTTAGCTTGCAAATATTTTGTTTTCCAGATATTTCTCTGAAATCTATTTCTCATTTAAATTTACAGGACCAAAGTCTGTATTTTGTATGACTGAATCCTTCTAAATATATTCAGATATGCTTTATGGCCCAGAATATGGCCTATTTGGTATACGTTCTGTGTTATTTTGATATGAATGTTCATTCTGCTGTTGTTGAGTGCAGTGTTACATAAATATCAATTAATTAAAGTTGGTTATTCAAGTCATCTATACATTTACTGATTTTCTCCATTCTTAGTCTATCAATTATTGAGAGGGTTTAAATCTCTGACTATGATTTGTGCATTAATCTTTTCAGGGCTTTTTAAAGTTTTGCTTCATTTTGGACTTTCATGAAGTCCATAAATGTTCAGAATGACATGCTGATACATGATACAACATAGATGAACCTTAAAAATATAATGCTAAGTGAAAGAAGCCAGTCACAAGACCATATATTGTGTGATTTTATTTACATGAAACACCCAGAATAGGCATCCTAATGGGTATAAAGTAGTATCTCATTGTATTTTTAAAATGAATTCTTATTGAAATATATTTGATACATAACAGTATGTAAATTTAAGGTGTACAGCATATTTATACATACATTGATTTGAAACATTTATATATTGTAACATGACTGCCATTGTAGTGATAATTAGCACCTCTATCATGTCACATAATTATCATTTCTTTTTTGTGGTGGAAAAAATTAAGATCTAATCTCTCCAATTTGATAAGTATAATACAATGTCATTGTCTATATTCACTACACTGTATATTAGATCGCCAGAAATTAATTGTCTACTAGTTGCAAGGTTGTACCATTAAACAACATCTCTCCTATTCTTCTAACACAGAGCCTCTGGTAACCACCATTTACTCTCTCCTTTTACAAGTTTACCTTTTTAGATTCACATCTAAGGGATATCATAGTATTTTTTTTCTTTGACTGACTTATCTCACTTAGCATAATATCCTCAAGATCCTGTGTTGTCCCAAATGGCAAGGTTTCCTTCTTTCTCATGGCTGAATAATATTTGTATGTATTTTTACCATATCTTCTTTATCCATTCATCTACTGTGGGCACTTGGGTTGTTTCCATATCTTGGCTATGATGAATAATGCTACAATAAACAAGGCAGTGCATGTATCTCTTCAATATCATGTTTTCATTTCCTTTGACTGTATACCCAGAAGTGGTATTGCTGGATCATATGGTAGTTCTATTTTAAATTTTTTGAGGAACCTCAAAACCTACTGTTTTCCACAGTATCTGACCAAATTTACATTCCCATCAACAGTATACAAGAGTTCTCTTTCTCCACATCTTCACCAACATGTATCTCTTGTTTCTTGATGATAGTCATTCTATATGGTGTGAGATAAGATCTCACTGTGGTTTTGATTCGAATTTCTCTAATGACTAATGATGTTGGGCATCTTTTCATGTGCTTGTTTGGCCACCTGTATATCTTCTTTGGAAGAACATTTATTTCAAGGTCTTTGCTTAATTTATATTTGAATTATTTATTTTTTGTTGGGTTATGGGTTATCTTTATATATTCTGGATACTAGATCCCTTATCAGATATACAAATATTCTATCTCATTCTGTGGATTGTCTTTTAACTTTCTTGATAGTGTCCTTTGACATATAAATTTTTTTATTTTGATAAAGTCCAATTTGTCTATTTTTTCTTTGGTTGCTTATGCTTTAGTTGTCACCTAAGAAACTGTGGCTTAATCCAAGGACATGTAGATTTACATTATGCTTCCTTATAAGAATTTTATAGTTTTAGCTCTCACGTTAAGGTCCTTTGTCTATTTGAGTTAATATGGTATATATATAGATGGTAATATGGTTCTGTATGGTAGAACTTAGGTATCCAGATTAATTCTTATGCATGTGGATATCCGGTTATCCCAACAGCATTTCCCCCACTGAATGATTTTGGAACACTTGTTAATAATCAATTGACCATAAATATATGAGTTATTTCTGGACTCTCAATTCTATTACATTGGTCTACATGTCTATTTATATGGTAGTACCACATTAAAAAAATTACTGTAGCTTTCTTGTAAATTTAAAAATTTACTTATTGAATAGTGTGGCTCTTCCAACTTTGTTCTTTATTTTTGGCTAACTAACTTCCCTGCATTTCTATATGAATTTTACGATCACTTCCTCAACCTGAGAAAGGAAACTAGGAAAGACCTATAGGTTTTCTTTCTTTCACATTCCTAATTATAAAAAATTGAATGGTTTCCCTGCTAAGTTCAGGAAGAAAGAAAGGAGTGCTACTCTCAACACTGCTACTCAACATTGAACTTGTACTTCTAGGCAGTGCAATAAACAACAGAAAAATAAATAAAACAAATCAACTTGGTAAAAGAAGAAATAACTCTCCTTGTTTGCAGATGACATAATCATCTATGAAGAGAATTCTATGGAATGTACAAAAAACTATTAGAAATAGTGATTGCATTTTGCAAGATGCAATAGTGATTGCAATATATATGACTGACATAAAAAATTATAATTTATATTTACTAACAATAAAAAGATGAAAATTTTAAATGAAAAAGAATACTTTTTAAAAGAACGTGATAATTTTTAAATAATTAAGGATAAATATGATAAAAGTTATAAAAGACCTATATGCTAAAATGTATAAATTATTGCTGAATAAATTGAAGAAAGAATATTTATACATGGAGAGACAGGCAGTGTTAATACAACAGTATACTTAAAAGGTTAATTCTACCCCTTTTGAGTTACAGATTTCTCATAATCCCAGTGAAAATCCCAGGAGGCTTTGTGTAACTACCGACAAACTTATGAGAAAGTAGCAGTCATCAAGAAAGGGGATACTGTGAAAAGATGGACAAATAGATCAGTGGAACACTGTAGTGTGTCAACAAATAGACCCACACATAGATGGGCAACTTATTTTTGAGAAAGTATAAAGGCAATTTCTTGGAGAAAAATAGCCCTTTCAGCAAATGTTTATATATATATAAAAAAAACCAAATTTGACCCACATTTATCACTACACAAATCTTAACTCAGATTGTAACATAGATCTATGTATAAAACTAAAGACTTAAAATGTCAAGAAAAATACATAAGAGAAGACCTTTGTGACCTTGTGTTAGACAAATGTATTTATTAGACACCAAATGTATGATACACTAAATAAATAAATGTTAAATAGACTTTATCAAAATTAAGCTCTTGGAAAGACACTAAGAGAATGAAAAAACAATTTCAAGTCACACACTGGACAACCCATAAGCCATTAAACATGTGCAGAAAATTTGAAGAGACATTTAATGAAAGAAGATATGTGGATTGCAAGCAACAAGCATATAAAATATGTCCAACACCATTAGTCATTAGAAAAATGTCATTTAAAACCACAGTGAAATACTACTATACACCTAGTAGAATGACTCCATAGTAAAAATGTGCCACTGCTAGGTAAATGTAAAATGATACAATATTTTGCAAACAGCTTGGGAGTTTCATAAACTTTATATGTAGGTCCCATGCATTCTATTCCAAGGTAGTGAAAAAAATAAGTAAAAGCGTATGTCCACAGAGAGACTTTTACATACATATTCATGACAGCTTTACTTTTACTAGCCCTAAACTACTAAGAACAGTGAAAATACCATTAACAGGTAAATAGACAATCAAATGATGGTATATCCATACAATGGAATACTACTGAGAAATTAAAAGGAATAGACTATTAATACATTCAACAGCATAAATGAATCTCAAAATAATTATGCTGAGTGAAAGTAATCAGACAAGAAAGAATACATACTTTATGATTCCTTTATATAAAATTATAGGATATTCAAACTAATCAATAATGAGAGAAAGCAGGTCAATTGTTACCTGGTGATGGGTATGGGATGGGGAAAGATGAAAAGAAGAAATTACAAAAAGCACTGTGGATGGACAGTTATGTTCATTATCTTAATTGCAGTGATGGTTTCAAGCATAAACATATATCGCAACTAATTAGATTGTATAATTTAAATATATACAGTGATTTTTACAGCACTTTTTACACCTCAAATTTGCTTTAACTTTACATAATAAAATCCTTGAATGAAATGTTGCTTACATTACTTAGAGAAGCATAGTTTTTTAAAATATAGGTTTTATATTTAATTATTATAGGATAAAGAAATTAGTCTGTAAAAATAAATTATAATTTATAATTATAATAATCTCTGTTGACTAGCATAATGAAACAGTAGGAAAAAATTAAGCAATATTGATTGACAGAATTTAAAGCACTTAAGAAACATCATGCCGTTTTCATAGAAACATGTATAATGTACTAATATATATTAAGTACTAATATATTGCTGTGTGATGCTACATGAGTGAAGCATTAGTGTATTTTAAGCACATGTATTGTTTGAGGTCACCAACTGAGGTCATCAGTGTATTTTATTACAAACCTATATTCTATGTACATGTATGATGTTATAGATACATATTAAAGAGGTCTAGAAAAGTGCCTGGCGCATTGTAGAGACTCAGTAAATATTTGTTGAATAAATATTGCTTGAAGCCTTTAAAAATCACTTTACAATGTATAATTAATTTTTTTAACATCTTTATTGGAGTATAATTGCTTTACAATGGTGTGTTAGTTTCTGCTTTATAACTAAGTGAATCAGTTATACATATATATATATATATATATATATATCCCCATATCTCTTCCCTCTTGCGTCTCCCTCCCACCCTCCCTATCCCACCACTCTAGGTGGTCACAAAGCACTGAGCTGACCTCCCTGTGCTATGCGGCTGCTTCCCACTAGCTATCTATTTTACATTTGGTAGTGTATATATGTCCATGCCACTCTCTCACTTTGTCCCAGCTTACCCTTCACCCTCCCCATATCCTCAAGTCCATTCTCTAGTAGGTCTGCATCTTTATTCCCATCTTGCCCCTAGGTTCTTCATGACCATTTTGTTTGTTTGTTTTTTAGATTCCATATATGTGTGTTAGCATATGGTATTTGTTTTTCTCTGAGTTACTTCACTCTGTATGACAGAGGGTAGGTCCATCCACCTCACTACAAATAACTCAATTTCATTTCTTTTTATGGCTGAGTAACATTCCATTGTATGTATGTGCCACATCTTCTTTATCTATTCGTCTGTTGATGGACACTTAGGTTGCTTCCATGTCCTGACTATTGTAAATAGAGCTGCAATGAACATTGTGGTACATGACTCTTTTGGAATCATGGTTTTCTCAGGATATACGCCCAGTAGTGGGATTGCTGGGTTGTATGGTAGTTCCATTTTTAGTCTTTTAAGGAGCCTCCATAATGTTCTCCACAGTAACTGTATTAATTTACATTCCCACCGACAGTGCAAGAGGGTTCCCTTTTCTGCACACCCTCTCCAGCATTTATTGTTTGTAGATTTTTTGATGATGGCCATTCTGACCGGTGTGAGATGATATCTCATTGTAGTTTTGGCTTGCATTTTTCTAATGATTAATGATGTTGAGCATTCTTTCATGTGTTTGTTGGAAATCTGTATATCTTCTATTGGAGAAATGTCTATTTAGGTCTTCTGCCCATAAAATGGATAATTAATTCTTAAGATGTTATATTTTAATCCCAATTAGAATTAACATTTTCACATGGGCCCACTATTCAAAAGCTGCATCCTAGTTTGCCTATAATAGATTATTTCTCCCTTGTCTAAAAATGTATGATTTCTTATTCTCCTACCCAGAGCTTGTCTTTTTAATTTTCCCTTGAGTCTGAATAGTGTTTAGTGATGGTATCTTGACTACCTCCCAGGGCACCCTATTAAATTGCCTCATTGACCTCATGACTAAGAATTTCTTCATCTAATCTAGCTTAAGAGTTCTCCATGTTTCGGGCCATTACTTCTTGTCTTACCATCTTTAACTATCTTGGGTAATTCATTCCCTCAGGAATTTTAGCTACCCATAAGTATAAAAAGAAAAAGGCATATCTCATTGCCTGACAGTTGTGAAAATTAAGACAACTCTATTCGAAAGACAGTAGTACTTAGGGCAGGCAGAGAGCAACGGTGGAGGAAAAAAATCCCTGGTTTGCTGACCTGAGGCAACGTAACTATATTTTATATGCATAGAGCTCTGAAACTACTGTTCATTTATCAAACGTGTAATGTTTTAATTTGTGATATTGACATATTTTATCAATTTTTCCTTTGAACTGTGTCCATATGTATTGCTGCTTCTCTTTAAATGATAGGAAAAGGAAGAGAAAAGTAAAACTTTTTTTAATAAATTATCAAAATATTATCACCTTGTGGCCACTTTTCTCTTGACTCCATTTTCTATTTTTTCAAAGGATTCCTTTTGTTTTATTATTTTAGATCTTAGTAAATTCAAGAGTCTATAATATTTGAAATATATGATCCAAAATATGAAAAATATTTTGGCTTAGGAAGATTTGATTCTCTCGAGTTTTAGTGGACTCAAAACACTTTTGAGATGCTTCCATGTATAAAAGCTTAAAAATATATTATGTACACTCACACACACATACACACACACACAAATATATATTTATGTTTATATATTTCCTGGTATAAACTATTTGTCCCTGGAAGAGTAGACTTTAAACTACTTAAACTCCCTTGCTCATCAAATTTCACTTCAAAATCCTCTTCACACAGTACAAATCAATCCAAATCTATAGTGTCAGAAACTCTGTACAATTTCAACCAGTTCTCTGACTTTTAAGACCCACTTTCAAATCACCCAGTCCAGCACCTAAAACTATAAATACCTTTCTCTAATTTCTTCTTTTTGAGAATCTATTAAGATTAGCATTTGTCCTTAATGCAGTAAGTCTAATAAACTTAGTTTTGCTTGATTAGCAGGTTTCTCTAGTGTTCTTTCGAGGTGTTGGTAGGTGACATTTACCTACCACAAAGTTCATCTTGTTATCAATCTGAATTTAAAAAAACAAACCAATGCAAAATAGATTTCTATTATTTATTATCAGGTTCACTAGAAAATGATGCACTTTTTTATTTAGCTTTTTGATACTCATGATATAATTTTGTACCATGTTGCAGGATGAATTTTGCCCCCCCAAAAAATATATGTCTAAGTCCTAATCATTGGTACCTGTGAATGATACCTTATTTGAAAATAAGAAGTTTGTAGACACAGTCAAGGTAAGATGAGTAAGATGAGCTTATACTGGAACAGCACGGGTTCTCGTCTAACAATTGGTATCTTTATGAGAAGAAGAAATTCTGCCTCAAGACTGCAGTACCAACTCCTGTTTGAGTTTCTTGCCTGTTAACTGCCCTAAAGATTTTGGACTTGTAAACTCCTACACTCAAATAAACCAATTGCTTAAAATAGATCTCTTCATAGATGAATGGATGGATGGATGGATGGATGGTTAGATATATAGATAGATAGGTGATATAGATATTGAAATAGACACAGAGGCAGATATAGATAAACAGATATAGATATAATCTCTTATTGTTTCTCTGTAGAACCCTAACTAATACAGATTTTGATACTGGAAAGTGGGGTGCTGCCATAATAAATACCTAAAAATGCAGAAGTGATTTTGGAATTGGGTAGTAGATAAAGGCTAGAAAAGTTTTGAAACACATGACAGAAAAAGCCTAGATTACCTTGAAGTAATTGTTTATAAAAATATGAACACTAAAACTGATTCTGGTGAAGACTCAGAAAGAAGTGAAGAGAACTATAGAGAAAGCTTCTATCATTTACACACACACACACACATAAACACACACACTCATATATATATATATATATATATATATATATATATATATATATATATA
>NW_021703777.1:10752464-10754460 GCF_005190385.1 Monodon monoceros
ATATATATATATATATATATATATATATATATATATATATATATATAAAATCATTAACCAAACACTGCTAGAGTATGAAAGGTCTTTCTAATGAGGTCTCAGATAGAAATGAAGAACGTTATTGGACGCTGGAGGAAAGGTGATTCTTGTTATAAAGCATCAGAAATTGGGTGAATTGTGTTCAACTATTGGGTGGTACGTAGAATTTGCAAGGAATGAACTTGAACATTTACCTGGGCAGATTTCCAAGTAAAATGTAGAAGGTGCAAGCTGGTTTCTCCTTGATGCTCTCTCAGAGACTCCAGGAAGAAATAACCCTCCTGACACAATGATTTTGGACTTCTAGTGTCCAAAACTGTAAGAGAATGTCCTGTACTCTTTTGTGGTGATTTGTTACAGTAGCCCTAGGAAACTAATACAAGGCCCATATGGTAAGTTTTAGAGATCTTTTTTTTTTTTTTAGGAAGGAAATTCTTAAAAAAAATTTATTTTATTTATTTTATTTTTTGCTGCGTTGGGTCTTCATTGCTGTGCATGGGTTTTTCTCTAGTTGCGGAGAATAGGGGCTACTCTTTGTTGCAGTGTGCGGGCTTCTCATTGTGGCGGCTTCTCTTGCTGTGGAGCACGGGCTCTAGGGGCGTGGGCTTCAGTAGTTGTGGCATGCAGGCTCAGTAGTTGTGGCTTGCAGGCTCAAGAGAACAGGCTCAGTAGTTGTGGTGCAGGGGCTTAGTTGCTGCATGACATGTGGGATCTTCCCGGAGCAGGGCTCAAACCCGTGTCCCCTGCATTAGCAGGCAGATTCTTAACCACTGCACCACCAGGGAAGCCCTAGAGATCTTCTAATTGAAAATCATAAATTTTAAAGGAAGAGTTAGAGAGGAGAGAAGGTGTAAAGTAGGGCATGATCCAAAGAAAAAATTGATAAGTTGGAACTCACTAAAATGAAAAACTTTGCTTTGCAAAATACACTTAAAAAACAAAATGACAAACCACATACTTGTAGAAAATACTTGCTAAGCACATATCTGGTAATGAACTTGTGTCCAAAGCATACAAAGGACTCTTAAAATTCAATAATAAGAAAATAAACATGTCAATTAAAAAATGGGCAAAATATCCTGACCTTGCCAAAGGAGATATGTAGGTGGTAAATAAGTATCTGCAAAAGTGCTCAACAAGATATGTCATTAGGCAATTGCAAATGAAACAAAGAGATACAGATGAGATACATGTATATTAGAATGGCTTTTTAAAAATATTAAAACTAATAACATCAAATATTGGTGAGGATGTGAAGCAGCAAGGAACTCACGTTAACGGCTGGTGAGAATGCAAGATGGTTCAGCCACGTTGGAAGACAGTTTGGCAGTTTCTTACAAAGCTAAGCATAGTCTAACTATATGATCCAACAACTATACTACCAGGTGTTTCCCCAGATGAGTTGAAAACATATACCTACACACACAAAAGCTGCACATGAATGTTTGAGGCAACTTTATTCATAATTGCCTAAAACTGGAAGCAACCAAGTTTTCTTTCAATAGGTTGATGAAGAAACAAATTGTGGTACATCTATACAATAGAATATCACTCAGCAACAAAAAGAAACAAGCCTCAAGCCACAAAAAGGCATGGAAGGAGGGCTGACATCACCACAATGGCAACATATATTTTTCATGACTTCATTCCCCTTAAGAAGAAGAACAACTAACAATTATTTAAGAACAAGGCATCATTGAGAGAATCCTAAAACACAGGGGTGAGGCTGAAGCACCCCTTGCAACAAAGAGACCAAGACAGACTACATTGGAAGGGTAAGAAAAGTGGCTACATGTAGACTGTACTGCCCCTCCCCCAGGCCAGCAGAATACCATGTGGAGAGGTCTCCTCTGAGCCTTTGGTTGCTCTAGTGGGAAAAGAGAACACAGAAGGGACAACCAGCCCCCTACACACACACACACACACACACACACACACACACACACACACACACACA
>NW_021703777.1:10754470-10769345 GCF_005190385.1 Monodon monoceros
ACACACACACACACACACACACACACACACACACACACACACACACAGCATCGTGGGTTGCTTTGCAGGAGCCTCTACTCTGATGTCGCACCACAGGGATTGCAGGGGAATCTGCAGGGCTGAACCACTGGAAATATGACGGTGAGAGGGAAGGGCCTGCAACAGCCAGCACATAGATCTTAGCAGACCAAGTTCACACTTGTGAACCCAAGTAGTAATACTACCCTGTGGCTTTGCTCATTGCAGAATCCAGTCAGGGGCACACTCTGATGAGGGAACTTGGTTGGGTACAGACCTGCCTGATTTGGATCCTCAAACAAGGAGTTTTGCCAGCCCTAGAGTCCAGTTTTCCTACACCCAGGCAAGGAGCTGAGTCACAGTCTCCCCCCCACCCCCCACCGTGGAGAGTGTCCTCAGGCCCACCTGACCAAAAGGGCAGGCTACAACTCTTGGAAACGGTGCAGCTCAGTGGCATTTGAGTCAAAGGTAAAAGGAAAGAACTGATTGCCCTGAAGCAAAGCCAGTACCGAGCATGGAACATTCCCATGCTACACACAGATGGGGGATTAATTCACAGCCAAGGCTGAGGGTAGCTCCTGGTGCATCCCAAATGGAGAGCCTGTGTAGGAAATTGAGACCTGTCTGGAACAGCCCCTCCCCCTTTCACCCAGGCAAAGAGCTGAATCACAGACCACTCACTGTGGAAAGTGTTTCCTGGCCCCATCTAACCAGAAGGGCTGACATCAACTCACAGACGCTGTACAGCCTAGCTGCACTCTAGCTGCAAGGCAGATGGGAAAACTGATAGTTTCCAAAACGAAGTTAGTGGCCCTGTTGGTCAGGGAACTTGGGGTGTGGTCAGTTTTGTCAAGACAATATACAAAGAGCTTTACCAGCTTTAGAGCTGCTTCTTCCACTGCCTCTGGGCAGGGAATTTAATGCATAGCCCTGCTCGTCACTGAATACAGCCTTCAGCCTGTCTAACCAGGGAACCCAAGCAAAGCACACAGAATGCTGTGTAGCCCTACATACAGTGGCACTTGAACAGAGAGCACGGCCCATGGCTTCCCCCATCTGCAGAGCAAAACCAGTGGCCTCACATGACCAAAGAATTTAGTGCACACACTGTAGCCTGATTTGGTTCTTCAAATCTTGGTCCCATCCTTCTGCCCTGCCAGAGCAGGGAAGCCAATTCATAGCCCTGTCTACTACTGAATATAGTATCCACTCCCATCTAGTAAGCATGACCAGAGAATCCAGGCAACTGTGGAGCCCATCTTCCAGCCTCACTTAGGTAGGGAACCAAGCCAGAAGTTCTATTCAACTATTCTTAGCCAGTGGCATACCCCCTATCTCTATTCTCAGAGCTCAACACTTGCCTCACTCAAAAATAGCAGAACCCATCTTCCCAAAGATATTACCAGCAGACACACACAGAAACCCAAAACGAACCAACTGATGAACAACTGACTCTGCCAAAGCAAATCTGTAAAGACTGGAAGAGGAACCCAGTTACTCGAATGTGAAGGTACTGATGTAAGGAATCAAGGATCACAAAAAATCAGGTAAATAGGACAGAGGAAATTAATAAAGGCCTGATAACTGGCCCTATAGAAACAGAGATCTATGAACTGTCAGACAAAGAATTCAGAATAATCCTCTTAAGGAAGTTTAGTGAACTTCAAAAAACACAGACAGACCACTAAATGAAATTAGGAAAACAATGCATAAACTCAATGAGAAGTTCAACAAGCAAACAGCAAACATCAAAAAAAAAAATTCCTAGAGTTTAAAAATATAATAACTGAGTTGAAAAATTCAATAGAGAGTTTCAAAAGTAGACTCGAACATGCATCAGAAAGAATCAGCTACTTGGAGGATAAGACACTGGAAATTATCCAGTGAGAAAAGCAAAAAAAAAAAAAAAAAAAAAAAAAGAATGAAAAAAAGTGAAGAAAGCTTATGGGAATTATGGGACATAATGAAAAGGAACAATATTTGCATTATGGGAATTTCAGAAGGAGATGAGGAAGAGAAAGGGATAGAAAGTATATTTAAAGCACTTATGTTTAAAGTAATTATTGGTAGGTAAGGGCTTAACTGTTGCATTTTGTTAATTATTTTCTGGTTGTTTTGTAGATCCAATGTTCCTTGTTTCTTATCCTGCTGGTGTGTATGTGTGTGTGTGTGTTTAACCATGGTATACGCAAATCAATCAATATGATACATCACATTAACAGAATGAAACAAAAGACTCATGTGATCATCTCAACAGACGCAGAAAAAGCATCTGACAAAATTCAAAATCCATTCATGATAAAAAACCCTTTAAATTAGGCATAGAGGAAACATATAACAACATAATAAAGGCCATATATGACAAGTCCACAGATAATATCATATTCAATAGTGAAAAGTTGAAGTTTTTCCTCTAAGATCAGGAACAAGACAAGGGTGCCAACTCTTACCACTCTTATTCAACTTATAGTACTACAAGTACTATATCCTACCTAGAGTAGTCACGAAAAAGAAATAAAAGGTATCAGACTTGGAAAGGAAGAAGCGGAATTGTCACTATTTGCAGATAACATGATTTTATATAGAAAAATCCTAAAGACACAACCAAAAAACTGTTAGATCTAATCAATGAATTCAGTAAAGTTGCAGGACACAAAATTAACATATAAAAATTAATAGCATTTCTATACACTAACAATGAATTTTCTGAAAAAGAAATAAAGAAATCAATCCCATTTACAACAGCATCAAAAATGATATAATAGGGCTTCCCTGGTGGTGCAGTGGTTGAGAGTCCGCAAAAAAAAACGATACAATACTTAGGAATAAACTTAACTAAAGAAAATTGCAAGAAGTCAATGAAAGAAATTTAAAAAGACATAAATACATGAAATAGTATCTGATGTTCATGGATTGGAAGAATTAAAATTATTAAAATGTCAATACTAACAAAAAGCCATCTGTAGATTCAATCCAATCCCTATCAAGATCCTGATGGCATTTTTTTTCCCCCCCGGTACATGGGCATCTCACTGCCGTGGCCTCTCCCGTTGCGGAGCACAGGCTCCGGACGCGCAGGTTCAGCGGCCATGGCCCATGGGCCCAGATGCTCCGCGGCATGTGGGATCCTCCTGGACCGGGGCACGAACCCGTGTCCCCTGCATCGGCAGGCGGACTCCCAACCACTGCGCCACCAGGGAAGCCCCTGATGGCATTTTTTTACAGAAGTAAAAAAAATATCCTGAAACTTACATGGAACCAAAAAAGCCCTGAATAGCCAAAGCAATCCTGAAAAAGAAGAACAAAGCAGGAGGCATCATACTTTCTAATTTCAAGCTATACCCTAAACCTATATTTATCAAAACATTATGGTAATGGTATAAAAACAAATAGACCAGGACCTCCCTGGCGGACCAGTGGGGGACTTTGCCTTTCAATTATGAGGGGTGCAGGTTCAGTCCCTGGCTGGAGAGCTAGGATCCAACATGCCTCACAGCCAAGGGACTAAGGCATGAAATGGAAGCAATGTTGTAATGGGTTCAATGGAGACTTCAAAAATGGTCCACATCAACAAAATCTTTAAAAAACAAAAAACAAACAAAAAAACAAATAGACCAATGGAATAGAATTGAGAGCTCAGAAATAAACCCAAGCATATATAGTCAACTAATATTTGACAAGAGAGCCAGGAATGCTCAATGGAGAGAAAACACTCTTTTCAATAAATGGTGTTAGGACAATTGGATATTCACATGTAAAAGAATGAAGCTGGACCCTTATCTTACACCACTCACAGAAATTAACTGAACATAGGTTAAAGGATTAAAGATTTAAATGTAAAACCTGAATCCATGAAATTCCTCAGAGAAAGTGTAGGAATAAAAGTCCTTGACAAGAGCTTGGTAATGATTTTTTGGATATGACACCTAAAGCATAAGCAACAATAACAAACAAACAAACAGTTGGGACTACATCAAATAAAAAGGTCCTGTACAGTAAAAGAAGCCATCAACAAAATGAAAGGACAACTTCTGGAATGGGAAAAAATATTTGAAAACAATATATATAGTAAAGGATTCATATCCAAAATATATAAATAATTCATAAACTCAATAACCAAAAAAAAAAAAAATTGAAAAATGGGCAAAGGATCTGAATAAACATTTCTCCAAAGAAAATATTTAAAAGGCCAACAGGTAAATGAGAAGATGCTCAACATCACAAGTCAGTAAGGAAATACAAATTTAAACCACAATGAGGTATCTCCTTAAACCTGCTAGAATGGACATTTTCAAAAAGATAAGCTTTAACAAATGCTAGCATGGATATGGAAAAAAAGGAACCCTTGTGCACTGTGTGGGATTGTTAACTGGTATAGCCAGTATGGAAAACAGTATGGAGGCTCCTCAAAAAATTAAAAATAGAACTACCATATGATCCAGCAATTCTGCTTCTGAAAATATATTCAAAGGAAACAAAAACACCAACTCATAAAGATATCTGCACCCCCATGTTCATAGCAACATTACTTATAAAAGCTAAGACATGGAAACAACCTAAGTGTGGGATGTCCATCAATGGAAGAATGACTAAAGAAATTATGGTTCTCTCTATATATAGACTATATGTGTGTGTATATATATATATATATATAGAGAGAGAGAGAGAGAGAGAGAGAGAGGGAGAGAGAGAGAATATATGTGTGTGTGTATATATATATACACACACACACACATACACACACACGCACACATATATGAATATGATTTAGCCATAAAAAGATGGAAATCCTACCATTTGGGACAATACGGATGGGCCTTGAAGGCATTATGCTAAGTGAAATAATTTAGACATAGAAAGATAAATACTATACTAGCTCACTTATACGTGAAATATTAAAAAAAAAAATCATGGAAAAGAGATCAGACTTGCAGTTACCATAGGCAGAGTGTGGGAGGAGGGGAAATTGGAGAAAGGTGGTCAAAAGGTACAAACTTCCAGTTGTAAGACAAATAAGTATACTAGGGATGTAATGAACAACATGATAATTATAGCTAACACTACTGTATAGTATATAGGAAAGTTGTCAAGAGAGTAAATCCTGTGAGTTCTCATCAAAAGGAGAATTTATTTTCCTTTTTTCTCTTTTTCTTCCTTTTCTTTTTATTTTATCTCTTTGAGATGATGGATTAAATATATTTTGGTAATTATTTCACCATATATGTAAATCAAACTTCATACTGTATGCCTTAAATTTATACAGTGATGTTATGCCAATTATTTCTCAACAAAACTAGAAAGAAAAAAAAAAAGACACGGAGGAACCTCAAATGCAAATTGCTAAGGAAGCCAGTCTGAAAGACTACTACAATGTCAAATGTCAAAGAATATGACGTCCTGAAAAGGAATTATGGAAAGAGTTAAAAGGTCAGCCTTTGCCTGCAGTTCACGGGTGGGGCGTGGGATAAATAGATGGAACACGGGTTTTTAGGACATTGAAAATATTGTTTGATACTATAAATGTGGATAAATGACATTATGCATTTGTCAAAACCCATGGATCTTTACAACACAAAGAGGGAAACTTAACAAAAATTATCTTAGTTAATAATAAAGAATCATATTGGTTCCTTAATTGTAAGAAATGCACCACACAAATGCAAGATATTAGTAATATCTGTGCAGCGGATAGGGGCATAGGGTCTATGCTCAATTTTTCTTTAAATCTAAAATTGTTCTAAGAACATTTATTATTAAAAAAAAAAATCTCCAAGTGGTCACATGGAATAACAAAATTGAAGTAACTTAATTTCTGTTCCTTGTTTTCATAATCATTGTTTAACTTGAGTTTCCCACTTAAAAGAAAACAAACACACAGATGGAGGTCTGGGGATAGGGGTCAGGGAGGATTACATAACCGTGTCCTCATGTTGTTGAACCCAAGTTCTTATGCCTGACAGAGTGAGGAAAAACAAACTGAAACATCACAGCTTGGAGCATCTGGGAAAGGTTTATTGCAGGGCCAAGCAAGGAGAACAGGCAGTTCATGCTAAAAAAACCAAAATTCTCCAATGGTTTTCAGGGAAGAGTTTTTATAGACAAAATATGATGGGAGATCTGCAGGGTGTGTAACCTTCCTCTGATTGGTTGGTGGTGAGATAACAGGGTGGTGTTTCAGGAATCTCAATCATCAGCCTTCTGGATCCAACCAGTCTGGGGTCCACAAGCTTATTCTCAGCTTGAAGTTACCATCCTTCACCTAGGTGGGGGCCTTAGTTCCTGTAGAAGAACTCAGACATATATTGTTATGTATATCCTTTGAGAAGGAACCAGGACCCTGCCCCATTGCTGCACTATTGTTTCTTGACTGCCCTTCCTTTGTTTCTGCATTCCGTCACTCTTCTAATTAGTAACTGTTTGAGTCTACTCTTTGGAACTCATGGAAAGTCTAGGAGGCTGAAACCTTTCTCCTACAAACAAAAAATGGGGGACACAGTAAGACTTTTGTACTCAGGAGGACCCCAGAGTGTCCTGCTTGGTTTCAATCCCCCCTTTCTTTGATACTCCTCAATTGTGAGGGGAAGAGGTATTGGACAAGAAAGGGAATAATGTTTTGGATAAAGAGGTTAGTCATAAACTCGGCAGAGGAACTGTTTTGGGGGGCTCAGTTTCACTCAAAGTAATCCTTCATGTAGAATAAAACGTTCATCAAAATATAAGTAACAAAGCAGTGCTAGTTTGAAATATATATGCACACACAAATATATATAACATAAATATATAAATATAATGTATATGTATCTGTATGTATAAAAGATATATGTATATGCATACATAAAACTCAACAGTCAGTGCAGCACTTGTTTTAATTAGAACTTAAGTAACAAAGGATCTTTTTGTGAATGAGTATTTTATCACTGAAAATATTTAGAACTACTGGTGTAATAAAAAGGAGACCAACTTTTTGTAGGGTTTTTATTGTTTTATTCCTATATCTACAAAATATACAGCCCCTTTTCTTTGTATTCCATTACTTCAGTTGAGTCTCTACAATAGCTGCAAATTGTTCTGAGACTGGCCAAAAATAAATAAATAAATGAAGGAATGCAACAATTTCAGCATTTTAAAATAATCTCTTAAGATAGTCAAAGGAATTTTAACTAAGATTTTCCTCTCTGACCTAGCTTTCCAGTTTTATTAACTGATTGGCCAGTTGCTAGAACTAATTGATAAATTTAGCAATGTAAACTTCATCACTAGAGGCAGCTCTGAGGGAATTCAAGACTGTGTAAATAGAGCACTTGATTAAGTTGTAGAACCCCAGGGAGCAGCCCGGACACTGGTTATATAAATATAACAGATGGCTAAGCAAATGCTATGCTGTACTCAGTTTAGGTTTATTGTAGTAATCTATGTTTATATAGAAGATTTAAGAAGTATACTAGCCAACTTTTTGAAGCCAAACCAGGTATTGACAATATCGTCATGAAAATTATTTTAAAATATGTTGGAATTTTTTTTAAGTTAATACCCTCTGGAGAAAACTACACTGTTTAATGGTTCACAATCCTTTTATTATGTTTTGTATGTTTTAAGAAGTATTTCCTAAAGAAAAGTGTGAAATAATGGCTCAGACTAAATTAATTTGGTGAGGGTTATGCCACTTAGCAGATGACAAAATTGGTAAATAACTTCCATTGAGAAAGCAATTTATGAATGAATACTCTTTGAAGTTCAGACATTATGTGTCAAGCAGAACACCATGCACTGGTTACCAATCCCATGGGAGGACTCAACACTGCATCTTGGGATCAGAGTTGCCAAGGAAAACACAACGCAGTCAAGCACTGGATAGAACAACACTGAACTCATGTAGGGAAGAGACAGAGCAAAGTCACCTCCAAAAGTGTGTGCCCTCCATGGCTATAGCATCCCCCTGGCAGCCAACACAGGGCACCCATCTTGTGCTGCAGTAAAAGGAGGCACACACATCTTCAGGGAGTCTGAAAGCTGAGGGAGTGCCTGAGGGCCATTGATACACATGCTTAAGCAGAACAAAGGAAAGCTCACTGAGTTTGCAACAGGGAAAGATATTCCCACACCAGGCAAGAAGCCTGACACAGATTGTATGGGTCCTTTATTTCTTGGTAAGGAAGTGTTTAAGGTCCAAAATCCAGGTATGCACAATGGAGTAGGGGTGGAAGGATTGTGCACGTGAGACCGCTTTTTCCAATGCTATGTTTACTCTTATTTAATCTCCACCTTAATGTTTAAGTTAGGTGCAGATACTTCCCAATTAAACTGAGGAAACGAAAGTTAAGATAGAAAAGAAAAAAATGATAAAAAGGAAAAAATCCTGGGGGTAATACTGTATACTAAGTAGCTACCAGAAGAGTAAAGATACACCAGAGGAGTCATGATAAAGTCTAGTGGATGGATATCCACTTAAATGTAACCATTTAGAAGATTTCTGTATTTGGAAAATAATCTCTCTCTTTATCTCTTTCTTAGGACTGAGAAAAGAAAAACAAGAGAAAACATGTAGGACATATATATTTTTGGTATGGGTTATTTGTTTTTATTCTAAACTCAGAGGTAGAGGATTCCATGGGAAGAAATGCCTTACGTGAAGCTTGTAAATGTTTGCCTATGTTATATGTTGAGGCAAACGTATAACCATCCAATAAACAGAAGTTTAGATAAGTATCTACTGCAGCTTGTAGATGCCAATCACTGCTTAAGCAGGTAATCTTTATTAGAAGCAGTACTAGCCTGGAAAAAGGAACTCTGTCTTAATGCTATTCATTCTAACATATATATTAAGCACTTACTATGGGCAGGCAATTGTCCCTGGTCACTTGAAGCCAATAGTTTAATGCAGTGGCCTACAAATTTACCTAATGAAAAGGTATATCAAGTGTCCTTGTTAAAAACAGAGATTGTTAAAATGTCTCCTGGAATTTCAATTCAATTTGTTAGAAAAGTCTCAGAAAACACATTTTTACTAATGCGTGTATAGAAACCCTGATCTAGCGGACTACTAAGTAACTTACAGTTAAAACCAAAAGCATAATTACTTTAGAGGAACTGCATTTACGATAAATTGAGGGAAAGTAAATTAAAAGCAGACAGTGGTTTCTTTTTAAAATATTCTCTTATTGTAATGACTGTAGACAATTACATTGTTCATTTTAAAATAATCAATTTACTGGAAGATTTTTACAAATTATCATTCTCCTTCTAATCTACTAAAGAGATTCTTGCTGAACCTACTGAGTTAAAGGATTTCTACGTGGTGCTAATATTTAAGAACATAACCAAAGGCCCAGAATGCTACCCAGGACTATGTCTAAGAGGGTATAGGACCTAGGGCCTCCTCATATAAAGTTTCAATTCCTGGAAAGTCACACTATTTATCTTCTTGAATAGATAAATACAGAATCTACCCAAAATAAGTTATCAAGGGTCATATGTTGGGTTAGGGAGAGCGACTCCAGCAGCTTTGCTTTTGTAATGATGGTAGTGGTAGCATAGTTGAGGTGGGAGATACACCTGTGTGTACTCATATACATATGCACATATATATTCAGCATAATTTCTTTTCAATGCTAGCTGCCTGGTCATGCAAAATATGATTATTTTTCATTAATAAATTGATAAAAAATTATTATTCTACCACACTGAAAACTTGAGTTTGCTGACATTTTCCTTTTTAATTTAAGGAAAAATAAAAGAAAGAGAAAGAACTAATGATATCTTTTGTGTGTGTGTGTGTGTGTGTGTGTGTGCAGTACGCGGGCCTCTCACTGTTGTGGCCTCTCCCATTGCGGAGCACAGGCTCCGGACGCACAGGCTCAGCAGCCATGGCTCACGGGCCCAGCCACTCCACGGCATGTGGGATCCTCCCAGACCGGGGCACGAACCCGTGTCCCCTGCATCGGCAGGCGGACTCTCAACCACTGCGCCACCAGGGAAGCCCCTAATGATATCTTTAACTGTTGTCTAGTTGCCAAACAAATCTTCAAAAGACATTTAACATTTCATATGAAGGGAATGGCCTAAGGCAGTAGATCATGTCTACTTTTATGCTGCATGGTCAATAACTAATACAGCTGTCTAGAAATAATTATTTTAACAGGTTAAAGATATCTGTCTCATATGTAGTCTTATAATCCAGACTCACAGAAATTAGAACTCCAATCCTCTACTGTAAATTTAACATTATAGTTTAAAAGCATTTGTAATTTCTTCAGGAAAGCTAAGCAAAACAAGCTTTTTATTTCATTCACTATACCAAAATATGTTCTAACACTTCTAGTTAATTGAAAATAAACAAATGTATTACTTCTAGGTAAAATAATGCATCAGTAAACTTTTATGCTTCTCATATTTGTTTATTGGTAGAGGAGCCTCCAAATTCCTTATCAGCATCGTTACAAAGTAGAGTAAAATCTATTTTGAAAAAAGTCAATGTCAAATGTTTTACTTTACTGTCACTCAAGCTACCAGTGTACAAAGAAAGCAAATTTCTTGCTTACAATGAAGAAAATAAATAAGCAACATTTACCAGATGGAGAATCTACAACATAAGTAAAACAAAATTTAAATATAGTATCTTGCTCCTAGAAGATTTGCAACTGAATTTATAAATTGCAATTTCCCTAGATTTCAAGAGAGTGGTAATAATATTCAGTAAATATTTTTAAAGCTGAACAATCTATATTTTTCAGAATTTCTTGATTATTACATTGGTCAGTAACAATATTGTCTTTCATTCTCTTACATGTGTCTAAGGGTCAACCTTCCTCTCTTAATAATTATTTCTCCTAAAATAGTTTTAACTTTTTATTGACATTTATTTTAGAAAGAAGAAGCACCTAGTAAGTTAGACAGGCTGAATATTATTTAATTCTAAAATGATTAATTTATATCTTTCTCCATGGAAAATTAAATGCCAAATACATCTAAAGAATTGAACATTTAATATTTTACTCTGCGATTATACTTTCAGTAAGAAATGTGCTGTAGGTAACGAAAGAAGTAGGTATAAGTTGTAACAGTAAGAGCTCAGGGCTACTGATATTACCAGGATCTTACTAAATAAAAATATTTGTAGCCATGAAAATAGTGAAGTCACCAAGAGAATAAATAGATTACTTTCAGGAGAAAAAGTAATTGGGGCTCTTCTTTAGACTTCCAGCCTGGTGATAGGTGCACAAATGGGCAATTATAGTAATCACAGCAGAGAAGAGCACAGGGACCCAGTCACCTTAACCATGGGTTATTTCATTGAGTCATCAACATAAACTAGCACAAATGCTAACCAAAAATGAGTGGAGTCAAGAATGGATAATAGAGGACAGAAAGTACACATAGCAATTACAGCCTCAGAAACGAGTGTAACAGTGATGAGTGTAGCTTGTCCCACTAAATATACTACTGTAAATCCTTTTGATTTAGAAATTTTGACTGACAATGACCTTGAAGAATCAGTGGGAGGACAGAGGAATTTAATGTGAAGTATAGGTGTACTTGAGTGGACTATAGTAGGTGCTATCGGTGTTTGACTCAGTTCCCCAGCATTCAAGCTCACTGTTTCTTGGAAGATGATAGCATCTCACTACAAGCACTTGTAACTCTCTGCCTGAGAGCTTTCCCTAGTGCCATGAGGAGGATTTGCTGCATGCAGAGCAGGCTAGAGTTCCAAGGATAAGTGCTTTTAAATGCATTTGAAATCCTCTGCCAAGGACAAATAGGTGTTATGATTACAAGGGCCAACTTTGGACTTTTTGGACAACTTTGGAGCAACTCTGAGGGAGGTGTGTTCTACTTTACCATAGAGGTAACCTACTCATTAATGCACCACTTTTGGCCTATTTTCCTTCCCTGTTCCACTCTCCCATTCCCACACTGGTGCTTCTTGGGATCACCTTCCAAATGAAATGTGTCTCCTCAAATCTTAGACTCAAGGTCTACTTCTTGGGGAATTCAATTTAAGAATCCATGCATACCCTATTTTATTTTTATTCTATGCATTTATTTTAATAATACAATTAGGGCTTCCCTGGTGGCACAGTGGTTGAGAGTCCGCCTGCCGATGCAGGGGACATGGGTTCGTGCCCCGGTCCAGGAAGATCCCACATGCCGCAGAGCGGCTGGGCCCGTGAACCATGGTGGCTGAGCCTGCGTGTCCGCAGCCTGTGCTCTGCAACGGGAGAGGCCACAAGAGTGAGAGGCCCACATACCGCAAAAAACAAAAAACAAACAAACAAAATAATAATAATACAATTAACATCCATAGACATAGCACCTGGATCTTACTAGCTTGGTAAAATCTTGTAATAACCCCTAAAACAGCTAATGAGACAACTTGGAAATGGCACCCTACTTGAAAAATAGAACAACTCCTTCCTTAACTTTTGCTTCCCCACATCAGAGATAATCCAAAACTGGAATTATCACTTACCTGTTTTTTTAAAAAAAATATCTAATATGCATATGCTTATCTTTCTGTTCAACTTTATAAAAACAGTATCACATTATATGGAATCTTCATGGAGTTACTTTTTCACTAAATATTATTCAATTCAGTTCTATTATTCTGTGTAGCTTTAATTATTGATTTTCACACTGTATGAAATTCTACTATGTAAATATATCACAATGAATTTATCTATTCTTCTATTAGGCACTTTTCAGTATTTAGATTATTTTCTATTGTGAATACAGTCATCCCTTGGTATCTTCAAGGGATTGGCTTCAGGACCCCCAGTAAATACCACAGTTTCCTTATGTAAAATAGCATAGTATTTGCATATAACCTATGCACAACCTCCTGTATACTTTAAATCATTTCTAGATTACTTATAAAACCCAATACAATGTAACTGCTATGTAAATAATTGTACTTTTTGGAAATTTCTGCAGTTTGTAAAAATTATTTTCTATCCAAGTTTGTTTGACTCTGCAGATGTGGAATCCATGGATATGAAGGGCTGACTGTATTGCTGTTTTGAATATTCATGTTCATGTTTCCTAGAACACAAGTACAAAATTTTTTATTGAAGATATGCTTAAGTGTAGAATGTCAGTTAATAGAGAATTTGATTATTCAAATGTATAAGTAAACATTGTTTTCCAAAGTATTTATATTAATTTATATTTGCAAATATCAATTTAGAAGAGATTCTGTTAATCCACATACTTGCTAACAATCATGTTCAACTTCTTAAATTTGGCAATAAACTATGTTAAAAAATGGTATTCTAACTGCTATCAATTTGAATTTCCTCAACTTCTAATAAGGGATAGTATCTGTTCATTCATTTATGTGCCATGTGTGTTTTCTCTTCCCTGAAATTGTAATATTATATATATCATAGGCATATTTTCATATTGCACTATCTTTTCCTTATAGATTAATAGGAATTATTATATATTATTGATAACAATTTTTGTTGATTTTTTCAATTATCTTTTTCCAGTTCATAACTTTATTTCACTTGTTATATTTTCATGAACTGATGCCATTAACTTTAATATAATCAATTCAAAAATATTAGGTCTTATTGTAAAATTACCACAATGCCCCAATAACAAAAGGGTGTTACTAGGCATTTTACTAATTTTTAAAATTCAAATTTAGATAATTTAATCCTTAATCCATCTATATTTGAATTTTATATATAATGTGAGATAGGATTTTTTTTATATCTATAAGTATATATATAATATATCTTTCTTTTGAACAGTTTATCCTATCCTATCCTCACCAATCCACCATGTTACTTCTGTCAAATACTTCAGTTCAGTATACATGAGGGTCCTTGTCTGGACAATCCTTGTCTATTGCTTTGGTTATATATTTCTATATATAAATACTGCTGTAATTATTATTAATTTACAGTAAACTTGATATTTGGCAGAGAAGATCATTAACCTTCTTCTTCTTCAAAAAGATTTTGACTATTTATGGCTAACCTCTTTCATATAGGATTGAGAATTAGCTTGCAGATTACCACATCTAAGTAAATCAAGAATAAGAGAAGAAAATACAATGGCAGTTAAAATACTCAGAACTAAAAGAGTATGAAAACACAACATGTCAAATCCTCTGTGATGCAACAAAACAGTAATATTTATGTTACAAAAAGAGAAGCTAAAATACAGAATAGTCAATAAAATATTGAAGGAGAATAACAGTTAGATGACTGACACCACACAACTTCAAGACTCACTATAAAGCTACAGTAATCAAGAGAGTATAGTATTGGTGATAGGTAGATCAATGAAACATATGGGAGCCCAGAAACAGACTCACGTAAATATAGTCAACTGATCTTTGACAGAGACACTCTTTCAACAAATGGTGCTGGAACAACTGGAAACCCACATGCAAAAAATGAATTTAGACACAGACCATACACACTTCAAGAAAATTAACTCAAATGGATAAGACACTTAAATGTAAAAGAGTAAAACTATAAAACCCTTAGAAGGTAACACAGGAGAAAACCTAGATGACCTTGGACATAGTAATGCCTTTTTAGATTCAGCTCCAAAGGAATGGTCCATGAAAAAAATCATTGACAAGCTGAAATTTATTAAAATTAAAAACTTCAGCTCTGTGAAAGACAATGTTAAGAGAATTAAAAGACAAGCCACGGACTGGGAGAAAATATTTGCAAAAACACATCTGATAAAGGACTGTTATTCAAAATACACAAAGAATTCTTAAAACTTCAATTTTACAATAGCCAAGACATGGAAGCAACCTAAATGTCCATCGACAGATGAATGGATAAAGAAGATGTAGTATGTGTGTGTGTGTGTGTGTGTGTGTGTGTGTGTGTGTGTG